>NC_028356.1:24784362-24785497 GCF_000741045.1 Vigna radiata var. radiata
GGCTACCTATATCACCAAAATGCATTTACTTTTCGGTAGCCTAACCCATAAGAACTCCATGGTTAAGCGTGCTTAGCCTAGAGTAATTCTGGGATGGGTGACCTTTCAGGACGTCTTCCCGGAAAGTGTGCGAGTGAGGACAAAGCACACTAGAAAGTCTCATGGTGATTTGTAGGGGCAGTCTACAGTCCCTGTAAGTTGCCGGGGCGTTACAGATCCCGAGGGTAGGGAATTAAACCATTCGAGTGCCCTCCTTCTAGCGACAGGGAAAAGGCCCTGCACCAAATTGCCCGGTTACCTGTTCTGAACGCCATCCTGGTAGAGAAGGCTTGAATGTGATCGTCAGGATCGGTCGTGCCATCATATATGCTGAGCTGAGGTGGCACAAAATGCTCCGAAATATGGACATCCATGATGGCCCGAGTGAACGGTAATCCTTCAACCGCCTCCTCCTCCTTCACCGTCGGCACGCCCCCTACCGGCGCAGTAATAGCAGCACTAGCCACTGTCCTCGTCTGGCTTCCCTCCAACTCCGTGCCCCCTATCCTCCAGGTTCGATCCGAGGCGCTACTGTGTTCGGTTGTACCCTCGCGACCGGCCGAAGCTCTAGGGTCCTCCTCCTGCTGCCGTCTGGACACGTCCTTACCTTTCTCCCTAGCCTTACCCTCCTGGGCAATCCGGGCCGCGCACTCCTCTCTCACAGCCGACAACTCTTCCTCGTGTTGCCGCTTCATGTCCTCCATTTGTTGTCGCAAAACCCTGATCGCCTCCATAGTGTCCTCGACGGTCGTATTTCACGTGGTCACCATTGGGCTTAGACACTCGGCCCCATGGTGGGCGCCAAAATGTTCCGGTATAGGGCCGAGCTCCAAACCTACACAATTTCTCCTTCACTCACCGTTTGCTGCCAAAGTCCACCAGCGTGCTCCTGCACTCCCATTGTCCGGAGGGTACCTGCCAAAGGTACTCCGATGCTTAAGTCAGTTTAGTTATCCAATCGGGTCTTTTTAATTCAGAGTTAAATGCATAATAAATGAACCTGCCTACCTGGGACCTTTGACTTGTATTTATAGTGATGGACATGGGCCTAGGATTAAGGTTGCCTTAATCAAGGCCCAATAGTGGCCCAATCACC
>NC_028356.1:24786647-24789323 GCF_000741045.1 Vigna radiata var. radiata
CTTAATCCTGACGATAGTTCGTCCGTGACCATCCGGCCTTGCTACTTACCACCCGCCTTACCAAGTAACCATAGTTTGCAAGCGGATCCCGCGACTGACCGTCCTACTATAATCCTACCGGACGATCGTCCTTAGTGTATCAGTAATGGCGGAAAGTGGAATGATGATGTGAAGGTTGAGTTGTGGCATTAAATGTTGGTTCTGTTTCAAGGCGAAACCGAGTCGTGTTGTTCTTCCGCTATTGCCTATTCTCCACCGCCAGATGGCGACGCCCGTTCGGTCTCCGCACTTGTCGCTCTCACACCTAAATCCCTAGCGTTCGAGGCCGTCTGGCGGTCCCTCCGCTGGGCGGTGGTCCCTAGTACAAGTTATATTTTAATTTAGTAGTTTGGAATTAATCAATGTGTTATTTAAAAGTCTAGTTTTTTTAAACAACCTTTACACATTGGGCCATTAAAAATATGTTGGGGCCCAAATTTTGGTGACACATGTTCTACCTAGAGTTTTGCAAAGGAGTGAACCCCACCCTTTCATTTAGTGACACTTGGTCCTAGGATTTGTCCCCAGCCGTCACACATTGGAATTAGAGGGGCTCTCGGCAATTAAAAAAAAGTGAACACTCTTCATTTGAAGAAACAAAGAACAACGGCAATGAATGGAACCGGAGAAGGATAGCTTACGGCCTGGGAGTTGGTGCCTTTGTTCTTTCAGTTTTTTTTTAATGTTTCATTCAATATGAGGAGCACACACGGAAGTTTGGAGGAATCTTTTACCATTTTCATTTGTTTTAGCTTTTAAAAGGAAGCTTGGTAATTAGAAACTGGAAGCATACTCTTGCTTTTTTTTATTTTGGATTTTTATGCATTTTTAATTGAAGCCTTTTATCATTTTTATGCTTGATTTAAACCATTTCCTATTTCTATGCTTGAACGGAAAAGACGCTACTTCACTTTGGTTCAACACCTTTTATTGAATGTTATTTTCTTCTTATGATTCCAACACGTGATGGCTTGATGATGATGAATGGGACAATTCAAATTGGTATTCAAGAAAAGTGAATGTGCTGAATTCAATTGGTGGAGTGTTGTCTCGGTCCATAATTCCTGGCTGCTGGAAGGAGTTAAATAACTCTTTGCTTTCATAATATGAAAAGTAGAGTAGGTGAAAAGCTGGAGTGATGGGATGTGTGGCAGCTGGAGATTGAACTTTTCTTGTATTCCTTAGTGAAAGAAGGCAAATGTGGTGATTAGCATTGAGAGAGAGGCGAATGTTTATTGTGGCTTAGAGAATTAGTAACTCTGATTCAATATAGGAAAGTGTGGTAATGTGTGACGTCTAGCTGTGAGGCTCTCACGGTGCAGCAAATTCATTTCTTTTTAATTGGAGAAAGCAAGCAATTTCTCACTTTGTGACGCGCTGTTATATCCCGAATGGAGAAGCCTTTCAATCCTTTTAATTTGGAGCTGTAGCGGTGCATACAAAGTGTCACGGCCTTTTTGGCCTTTTTCAATTTAATTTTTTTTAGGTGTATGTGTCATTTAAATTGGTAGAAAAAAATATATGATGTTTAGTTCTTTAGTTTTAAATTAGTTTAAATTGTAGTTTAGTTATTTTTCCTTTCTTTAAATTGGTTTTGCATTTGATAGTTTTAACTGTGCTTAGATATTTGTTTGCTCTAGTATTGGGTTTAGCATTTTCACTCTCTGGACTCGATTTTAAAAAAATAACTGCAACTATAACAGAGGTCCAAATGCTACGTTTTATATGTCAAATGAAAGATAATTGAGTCTACTTTCCAGGAAAAAAAACCTGATCTCATTTAGAACTCTGTAGAAAACGTTATGGGTAAAACATTGAGCAAAGGTCAGAGCTGTCCAGTTCCAGCGTGAATTTTCGTATTTACTGTAGCAGTTTCGTTTTTACTGTTTTAATTTCATTTTCATGCATGGTGAAATGTGTTGTTGCATTTAATTTCGTTTTAATTGAATTTAATTACGTTTTTACTTCTGCGTTTTAATTTAATTTCATTTTAATTTTTCCGCATTCACCACACAAAGCTTTCACAAAACTCCCCCCCCCCACTTCGTGTTAGACTCGATTCTGAACCGCAAAATTGGTCCTTGAGAGACGACCTAGGAGTCACTTCCTAGCTATACTGCATCCTTTTATGCAATCAAATTTGTATGGGTTGCGACAGCCCATCAGCTTCCTAATGTTAATTTGTTCAAGTTTTATAATTTTATGAAGCCTTACTTCTTTCAAAAATTTATTTTTGTCTTGAGTTAGTGGTAACCAAAGAGGTAACCATAACTCAATTTGTGAATTGCCATGTGTTGAAAGTTCTAAATTAAAATGGGAAAATCAAAGATAGAAAGGAAAAAAGTTAAAGGATGGAAAACCTCCCCTTAAAAGTCTTGGTTCTATGAAAAGCATAGGAGGAGGTGGTGCTTGCTCTTTTCCTAGTTCTTGGTCTTCTTCTTGTCTTATTGGCTCTTCTTCCTTGCTTCTCTCTCTTCTTTCTATTTCTCTTCTTGTCTCTTCTTCTTTTCTCTCTTGCTCTATTTTCTCTCTTCTTTGCTCTTTTTCCCTTCTTTCTTTTGCTTCTTCTTCTCTTTTCTCTTGTTCTCTTTTATCTCTTTCTTCCTTTTCTCTTCTCTCTTGCTCTATTCTCTCTTG
>NC_028356.1:24789368-24807552 GCF_000741045.1 Vigna radiata var. radiata
TTCTCTCTTTTTCTCTTCTTTCTCTTGATTCTTGCTCTTGTTTTTCTCTTTTTAATCCCTCAACTCTATATTTGCTTGTCTCTTCCCATAACCTCTTAAGATTTTCTAGAAACTCACTTTCCCTACGAGAGAACCCACTTAAATTGTTAATGAATGACTGACCTTCTCTAATAAGTTCTCTCATAAGTTCTAAGTTTCTTTGAGATTCTGGAGGCACAAACTTTCTTCTCCAACAAGCTTTCAATTCTTTCCAATTATGGATGGGAAATTTTCTACCTACCCTAACATGGTATTGTCTTTCTTCCCACCACTCTCTTGCATATTTTTCAAAACTGGAAGTGTAAAGACTAAGGATGTAAGATTCACAATCTCTAGAGTAATAGGATTCAGATTTACTTCTGCTAACCATGAAGAAATGCATGTCCTCAATTTCCCTTTCCCAAGCTAGGTATGTTAATGCACCAATATCCTCACCAAAGAATGGAATATTTTCCCTAGCTTGTTTATACAAGTTATCCTGAATCCTATCAAACTCATGAAATGAACAAGTCTTCCTTCTAGCTTTATCATGCTCTCTCTTGATGTCTTTGTAACTAAGTGTCTTATCAAAATTTAAATTCTTAGAAGAGTATCTTCCAGACATCTTATGGATTTAAAAGTTTTCTTGAAGTAAGGATGAAAAGATTTCACTTAAAAGCAATATTCCAGGTAAGAGAGGTGAACCTAAAAAGGTTGCTTAAATACCAAGTCTTGCCTTGCCAAATATGCTTCTAGCTACTTACTAAAAATCCTTAAATCAAAATTACCTCTAAATTCAACAAAAGTCTAGAAACAATCAATCATGAAGGGAAAACTAAACTTTAAGACTTTTCCAAAAGCTTTGAAAGAAGTGAGGTCTCCTAGGTGAGGCTTAGACTTTGGATCCAAGACACACTCACCGTCTACCAATTTTAATGAGAAATTAAGAGCAAAAGGTTGACAAGTGATGGAAGAACACTTGTGAATTCTTCCAAGTCAGTTACTTAATGGACATTTACAAGTATTTTTTTTTAAAAAAACAAATGACTTGAAACAATAAGGAAATGAGAAGGAAATGATGTGTGCAACTTTGGTTTCTCTTGAAGAATTCAACTATAGTAGTTCACGGCAATTCTCACAACTGTTGGGAAAATTTCAATTTGCTGCTGCTACAATAAAATTATGCAGTCCGCACACCTCTTTGTTGTACCAACAAGTACTTCAATTTGGTTTTTCCTTGTCCCAATCCACGTCCTAATAGGCTACCAGTGCTAGGAGACAACCTTTACTAGTTCCTACATCCATTTAGAGCTCACACAGACCAACCAAGATCAATTATGAAACCAGATTAATCACCCTGCTGCTCCCAGAAATTGTTAAACCAGATTGCACAACTGGACTTTCAACAATCAGTTTAGGTGCAGAATTTTAAACAATAAAAACCAAACAATTAAGTGGCTTGCAACGAAGGGTGACACTCAAAAGGATCTTAAGAAAGGCTCTAGAGTGGATTAAGAAAGCAAGAAACAATTATAAGTTGCATATACAGTGAATTCGAACTCAAATTCAAAATTAGGCAAAAGTGTTTGATGTAATGCCTAACAAAAATTTTGTGAATGATGCACCAGATTTGAAAGTTAACTTGGCACTGGTTCACACAGCCTTTTGTTCTGCAGTATTTTGTTAAATCTGAGATGTACACTTCTTTTTAAGCAATTGAACCAAGCTTTTGCTACCAATTTACAATAGAATTCGGTGCAATAATCACGTCAAACAATCAAAACCAGAAATCTACAACTTATATTAGAAAAAAGTATTGAAAATTGGTGGTTTGAATGACAATTTTGCACAAAGACATTTGGACACTTAATTTTATGATTTGAGCAACTTTGTTTTACCAAATGTGACTTGTTTAATCTGCCAGTAGAGGCTAAAAACGTGGAATTCAGAATTTCACTATGTGAGTTGCTCTTAACACCAAAATGTAAGCCAATTCACCAACCAAAATTCAACATATGAATCAAATTGAACTGGAAACAAATCTTATCAGTTCAATACAGCCAATTAAATTTTAGCAAGACTCTAAGAATGATTTATAAGATGTCCAGTAGAGAATCCTAAACTGGACAGAATAAAAAAAAATGCACCAAAATGCAGAGACTCAATTAAGGATGTGTGCAGCTCGGTCCAATATGCTAGGCAGTGATTTCTAGACTATTGCAGATAATGCAACCAATCTGTTTGTCTTGGACAAGTTACAGTGCATATGATATGCACATTTTATGGTTGCAGTAAGGCCAACACAGCCAGATCACAGAATCACACAGTGTAGTTCCAGAAAAATAATTGAAAATCAGATTTGAAACAGATTGAAACACTNCATCAATTGGCATTGAACTGTAATGGCATTCAAGATGCACCGAGCTCGTTAATCATTGCTCTTGTGTGTGCATCTATTGAAAGACCAATTCTAGATTTACAGCTTTATCCCAGACACAGTTTCAACTTCAGAAATTAGACAAAATTGGACTCACTAACATGACTGACATAATAGAATCAGATTTAGAAAATAAAAGACTCAAAGCATAGAAATGGATAGATTAAAAATGCTGGAAACAAAACAATGAAAAACTGGAACAAAGAACATCAAACAACAGAGTCTTCTAGAAGTGAAAATTCAATGGAATAGTGTACGGTAAAATAGAAAAACACGAATGAAATTTGATGATAGTATGGAATAGAAGGAATTCTACTTAGTTGGAGCGTGATTCAGCGAACCTGGCTCTGAATGCCACATGATAAGGATACTCTAGCAGAGGTGATGTTTGAATGCGGCAGAAGGAGTTGGAAAACGATCTAGAGGCAGCGGATGAGATTGCTTATGATTTGGCAGTAGCGGAATAAAGGTGTTTCAGTGGTTTAGATGGTGGATGAGGAGCTTAGATGGATATCGAACTAGCTTAGGCAGCCTTCCTTCTGGAAAGAAGCTAGATGGAGTAATGGAAAGCTCAAGAAGGTGAATCTCATACAGATTTTCATATGCTAGAAATCTCAACAGCAAAGTGAATATCATATACCTCCAAAAGTGAAGATACAAGAGCCAATGTGTGCATTTATAGTAATCCTAACTCCATCTAGAATGGCTATGCAGGGAAGATGCAATCCGAAGATCTAGGATCTTTCAACACGTGGTTGCACCCATCTAAAATGTGATTGTCGTAAAATGCACCAAATACACGTGCTAAAATGGGAGCTATGCTATGCTATGGTCATGCCTATGTAATAACCAATACACCGAACCATTATACCCCTTGAATATTCTTTTCTTGACTTTTCTACCCTTTCCCTTGTTTTGGTAAATTTGAAGTCTTCTTGATCTTTTTTTATGGGGCTTGGGCCCCGCTTATCAGCAGTAGCACTTCATAGCTTTGCAGAAAAGAGTTTCTTTAGCTTAAGAAACAACAACACATTGTTCTCAATGATTTCAGATGGCTTAGGCACAAGGGAAGAGTACTTCTGGTAGAAACAATGAGCCAATATATAGACTCAATCCAGTGCTCTTGCATTTTTTCGAAACTGGCCCTTTTAGCGCATTTAATCAATTAATATTAGTGTTAATCGATTAAAATGAATACAATAGCTAGTTTTTCAAATCAGAAAGCTCTAACGGTTGGTATTAATCGATTATTCTTAGTTTTAATCGATTAACTAATCGATTAAAGTAGGAATTAATCGATTATTCCAGAGCCATTTGGGTTTGTTGTGCCAACCTCGTTTTAATCGATTAAACCAAATTTTAATCGATTAAAATAGCTTGTGTTTGATTCTAAACATAGATAAATTACATATAGAGTACATGAATCAAATCCTATTACATCTCTACTTAACAACACATCAAATATGATTATTACAAAAGCTTTTCAATGGTAAAGGATCTTCAAATAGTCTTCTTGGATCATGTATTGTGCAAATCTGTACATCATCAAAACTCCATCTTGAATTTTTTGCTAACATTCTCCCCCTTTTTGATGATGATCAAAAACTATCTCCAAGTTTAAAGCTTTTTAATAATCCGAAACAAACACAACTCATGAAAGAAGAGAGCATTAGAAAATAAGAGAACCTTTAAACTCTTTTCTCCCCCTTTTTATCATAATAAAAAAGTTGGGTTAATTAAGACTCCCCTTAATAAAAGAATGTATGGATAATTTAATAATTAAGGAAGACAAAATATTATTTAATTTTTAAATATAGCAAGGCATACAATAAGAAATATAAGCAAACAAACAAGACAAGTCTAAAACTCATCACTAACATCACTCTCAAAACGACTTTCTAATATTGAAATCCTCTCATCAAGGCTTTTGAGATGGGTACATATTTCCTCATGACGAGTATTTTGGATAGTCATCATCTCATGTTGAAGCCTTGCCATCTCAGACATTTGTCTAGAAAGACTTTCTAGACTTTATTCTTCATTTACTTGAGATGGACCCGCAACATTTGTGGGGTTAGGCATGTGGATATTTGCATCTTCATCTTCATCTGCTTGACCACCAGCATCATCAGGATGAACATAGGAGTTCCCTTGCTTGATAAATCTCATTTGTCTAAGAGAATTATCTCCAATTTTATGACCCAGAAGCACAGTCTCATAGTGCTCATTGGAGACATCTACTCCTTTGTATACACAAATTTGGGAGACAAGGATAGGGTAGGGGAAAGGCGCAGTATCTGAACTTTTGGCCTTATACATGATGGTTTGAAGCAAGGGAGGCCAGTTGAGTGGAATGCTCTGAAGTATCCCGTACATGATCATGAGACCAGTCTCTGAGCAATGTGCATGGTTGGACCCCCTAGGACACAATAGCCACACAAGTAGGTAATGTAGAAGAGGTTCTTCCATATTTAGTCCTCCAGCAAGAAAGAGACGACCGTTGTGTTGCTGGCGAGGATTACGTAGAAACGACTGGTACACCATTATTTTGTTGAACTGGGCAAAGTCGCTAGGAACAATCTGCTAATTTTCTAAAACAGAAACTTTTGCCACATTTATCTAAATGTCATTGTCAAGGAGAATGTCTATACCTTTGACCCTTGTGTGGAAAATCCCATCAAATTGAAATAAAATACACGAACAAGATCAGGATAGTACCTTCCTCGGAGTTCCATTAGACGTTGAACCCCTTGTTCAATGATAAGATTGGGAAAGGAGAAGTTGTAAGAAGTGTACCAAGCTAGATCAATGAACTTTTGTTTTAACACCTTCCTTTCCTTCCAAAATTGGGAAAAAGATTGTTGATTGATGAGTCGATATTTTATTGATTTCACTTAGTTTATTGTGCTAGAATTAATCAGGGAATTATGCTTAATTGTCCGGTATTTTCCCGTTTTTCCTAATTATGCTTAATTTGACCGAAAATTTTAATTTTAATTAATTTGAATTTTCTGAGCTAATTATTTGCATTATTATTTTCAGGGAAAATTTGGAAACACAATTTAGGACATTTGGAGGACACCAAATAAATTCAAGACTCTCCATTTAGACATTTTAAATTTTAGTTAATTGTAATTTAATTGTTTAAAATTTTTGGACAAACTTGTGCACATTGGGCCATTAAAAATATGAGGGGCCCAAAGATTGTAGGACATTTGGCCTAACCCTAGGGTTTTTGGGTGGACCCCATCCTAAATTTTGAAGACACATGGCCTTGCAAAGAGAAGCCAACCGTCATTCTCTAGAGACACATTTGGGTTTGGAATTTTTTTTCTTACGGAGCATTGATTGGAATTATGTTTGTTTTCTTTGATTATGGATGAATGAAGCATTTTTGTCTTCTCTTATTTTTGTGCAAGCGTTGCAACGAGGGGAACGTTTTTTTAGCTTTTCATTGAATGAAAAAAAAAGGTATTGTTAGTTCAAGCTTAGACCATGAAAGAAGTTCATGGAGCTCAACGTTGATAGCTAATGGTTGAAGTTACTCTAGCTTTTTTTTTTCTCTTTTCAACTTTCACGCATTCTCGTTGGCTTTTGGAGGAAAAAAATGTTTGGTTTCATTTTGGAAAGAGGGGCACGGTCATTGGGAACTGTCATGTTTAGTTGAGAGAAATTTTTAAGCACATTTCAATCTTTTAATTTGAATTAGGTGGCATGATTTCGTTGCAGCACTCATTTGAAGAAGAGTATTTATTTTCCTTTAGAAATAACTCATTGCATCTAAAATTGATGGGACATTAGCAGTTGGATGTTAGCAACTTTTCTTTTAGAATGAAGTAGATTAGATGTGATAGCTCTAGCTTTGGGCTATTCCTCATATCCGTGAGATCCAGATGCAGAGACGTAGTTGCAGCGGAAGAAAATGGAGATAAGATGAAAAGCTGCAACGGCAGTGCATGTTTATGGAACGGTGAAACGGTTGAAAGTGCTATGGTGGAGTGAATCTAGCTTAGAAGGCCTTCACCATGGGAAGGAAGCTAGAGGATAAGGTGGAAGAAGCACAAGAATATGACTCTCGATGGAGAGAAGATGTTGGAAATGCTTCAGCATATCTATTCTCTCAAATATCCAAAAGTGAATACATGGGCAGCCAAGGTGAGTTATGTAGACTCCTCAACCTTTAGCTTGGTGATGAAAATGTGTTCAGCCAATATGAATCATGTTTCCTAACTCTAAGACATGTGCTAAATGTGCTAGCTTCTAGAATCTATATGGAGTACACGTTTATTTCAATTTCTAAAATAAGAAAGTTCTCGGTGCACCCCCTGTCAAGCTAATCTCACCCCTGCATGTGCATAAAGGTCTCTTTTACTCCTCTCCATTTTTTTGGGGTTGTTCTTTATTTGGTGGGCTTGGGCCCTGCGTATCATCCCCTCCCCCTTGGAAAGGATTTGTCCTCAAATCTGATGGTTCGCTTGAGGACTTATTTTTGTAGACATCACTAGAATTTCGCTAGGGTCAAATATCCACCTACAATAAGCATTAAACATATCACTAATTAGTTTTCTATGACTCCACAGAATATATAAAAGAACATGTTTAGAAGAAGGTTTCTTAATTTTAAAATGTTCAAGTTTAATACTATTAAGAAACCTTTCTTCTTTTGAAATTTTATTTGTTTCTTGAGTTAGTGGTACCCATAAAAGTAACCCTAACCCAAGTTGTGAATTGCCATGTATTGAAGGTTTTATTTTTAAAGATGACATGGCAAATTCTTGGAGAGAAAAGTGATATTTTGGACTTTCAAAAATAAATGAAGAAAAGTGAAAGGATAGAAAACCTCCCCTTAATAGTTTTGATTCCATTGTGGTTGGAGGAGATATTGCTCTTAGTTGCTTTTGTTCACTTTCTTCCACTTCTTTTCTATCAATTTCTTCTTTGTCTTCTCTTTCTTTTTCTTTTATTCTCTCTTCCTCTTTTCTTCTCTCTTCTTCTCTTTCCTCTTCCTCTCTTTTTCTTCTCGCTTCTTCTTTTCTTCTCTCTTCTTCTCTTTCCTCTTCCTCTCTTTTTCTTCTTTCTTCATCTTCTCTCCTTTCCCTCTCTCTTCTTTCTTTCTCTCTTCTTTGAATTTCTCTTTCTCTTTTCTTATCCTTTAGTTCTTGAAGTCTGGCTCCAAATTCTATTTCTCTCCGAAAGAAACCTTGATCTTTTAAACTCGCAAGAAATAATTTTCCCTCTTGAATACTATCTTTCATAAGTTCCAAGTTTCTTTTAATCAAAGGAGGTACAAACTTGCTTCTCATGCACGATCTCAATTCATAGCAATTTTCAATGGTGGATTTTCTACCTTGATGAACCCAATATTGCCTTTCATCCCACCACTCTAGTGCATGCTTTTCTAATCTAGAGAGATATAAACTAAGAACACGAGATTCACACTCTCTAGAAAGAACAATCGTACTATAAGACTCAAGTTCACTTTGCCTAATAAGGACTGGATGCATTTGATTAATTTCTTTTTCCCAAACTAGATATGTTAAGACATTTGTATCTTTACCAAAGAAGGGAATTTTTCTAGCTTTAGTACACAAATCATCCTTAATGTATGAATTAGACATCCTAGATGAATAACAAGACATTTTTGTTTCTAAAAGTTTTCTTGTGTTACAACTACTTAGATTTCACCAAAGAACAAATTCCAGGTAAGGGAGGTGAACCACTAGGGTTGCTTAAGTACCAAGCCTTTTCCTTGCCAAAAGTGTTCTAGGCTACTTACTTAGTTATTGTAACTCAAAGATCACTTTTATGATCACAAAAGATGACTCAAATAATAAAAGAAAATGCTAGGACTCTAATGTCGGACTCTAAGGTGACCCCTATGCGTGAAACACCAATTTAAACACATGTAAGAAAAGTTTTGCCAAGAGTTGAAAGAGCACCAAGGACTCTTCCAAAACACTTGGACTTTGAATGGCCTTTTACAAATAAAAGAAAACTAACACAAAAACCTATTACAAAATAAACAAAACAACTCAAGTGTTGCTGTCACGGTTTTGGTCCAAAGTATTTGTGCTTGACTACTTCTGGACAGATTCTGGTCAACTTTAGTTCTCCTTGCTTTTGGACTCAACTCTCACTTTCTCAATTTTTCTTGTTGCAACCTTACGGATTCTCCTTTGCTTTTCAAAACTACACAAACAATGTATATCAAATTCAATAGGCAACTAATAATACTATTACAAAATTGTACCACAAATTAAGAATTCTTCCCTTTTAGCTCTCGGCCTTGCACAATTGATGTGGAGAATGAATTCAATTTTCTTCTCAAATTACATTCTGCTGCACTAATAATCCAATTTCCATCAAACAACATCTACAATGTTGGAATAGCAATCAGCAGACGAAGTGTTAGTGAATCGTGGCAGCGGCTGGTGATGTTTCAGTGGTTCTTATAAGCATTGTTGCAGGTTGATGTTCAACACTTTCCACGGTTCAGTGATTTTACAATCAACTGCTGCTGTATTTTTTGTTGTTTGAAACTGTCCAGTTTCGGCACTAACTAGCAGCCATGTGTGCTTCCAATTTACCAACTGTTTGAGCTTATCAACAACAGGTTTAAATCCTACATCATGAGATTACTCCAAGAACAAAAACTATTCCAGACTTGTGCAACAAAATTTAGTGAATTTAATTGGCCAAAATCATTGGCTGAACAGCTAGAGATGAAGAGTCAAACTGACCAAAACAGTGTTATATGGAAACTGCAATTTGACTAGCTACACAAGTCCAAAATAATGTCCAATTAATCAAAATAAAACTAGTTTTCTCAATTTTGTTCCAAAAGTCAATTTGACTATGTAAGTTGCACTTTAATAAGTAAATGCACAAAATCTGGTGATGTTAGAAAATTCACTTCAGAATTTGGATGATATGTAATGATCAAAATATTTGTAGATTTGAAATGATGCAATGGTGAAATTGAGCTTATCAGTTAAAATGGAAGTTGAACAAATGCAGCAGTTTATTTCCTAGACAAGACAGTTTAAAGAGAAGGGGTAGGCAATTGCAACGTTGGCTTCTTTTAAGGAAATTCTGCTTGATATTCTCGCAGTACACAATTCTCACAGTTGCATGAAAGTGAAGCTTTTAATTTTGGCTGCAAGGAACGGTCTGAAGCAAGCTGCTGTTGCAGCAAATGATGTAGTTCAGCAGGCCAATTCTGCAGCACCGAGAGCCCCAACTTCTTTGTGATTTCCGCCCCTTATCCACTCCCTAATATGCTACCAATGGTTTAGGATCTCAGCTAGATCAATTTCCCTATAATGACACTTCAACCAGATCACAAATCCTTCCAGAGATTAGTGCACAAAACGTTGCTGCTGCACAGAAATGGTGCAACACAAAACTGTACTACAACACCTTTTAACAAACAGGTGGTAGGCAAGAGTGCCAATAATGACTTTAAAGCAAGAAAATGGTTGATGAACACGGTAGCACAGCAAAAGGAACTTAAGAAATGTTCTAGAGTAGATTTAGAAAGCAATAAAACAGTTAAAAGTCAAAATGAAGTGCAAATCAGTGATGCTATGGAGAATTGACAATCTGTTTGTGAAAAGGTCTCAATGAAAGTCCAATTTGGTTCCAAATTTATGATTCTACTTTGTGCAGATTTTCGAAATTATGTTGAACGGATCCAATGAGCTTTTTAACTTTCATTTCAATTCTTTTAAATGTTATATTTCTTTTATATGGATTCCAGCTTTTGCTACAACATTCAAATAATGTTCAATGCACCAAATCAAGCTTCAAAATAGTGTAATTTCTGCAGCACTCATTTGAACTAACAACAGATGCTCAAAAATGGATGAATTGACTAGTGAACATGCACAGAACTGATTACAGTCATATTATCTTTGCACAAACAGGTTTAATTGACGAATTTAAACTTGTTTGACAGAGAATTTTGGACAGATTCAGAGTATATCATAATTTGACATGTTTAGTTCATGGTGCACTTCAAATAATCAACTCTAGTATCCCACTTTTAAATTATCACTTAAACCAGACTTGTATCAATGAAAAAAAGATTCAAAATAGTGATGGAAAATTGCTTAGACAGCAGGAGGACATTTTTAAATGGTTGGCAAAGAACTAGGTGCTCAAACCAGATTGGACACACGGACACAACTTCCAAATTAGGTGCAGTTCGGTCTACTGCTACTTGAAATGCACTTTGAACTTTCCAGTTATATAATCAAGCTAATTGCAAAAGCAATCTCAAGCTCATGTGGTAGTTATTCTGGACTAGTTCAGCAAACGCATTTTAACACATTACTCAATAGCATTTAAATCCAAAAACAACCGATAAAACAGTAATATCAGAGACTGCAGCGTCAAAACAATTGACTTATTTTTTTTTTCAGATCTGATTGCGCAGATTGCCACCGAGCTCATTCACTTGAACTTCATTGCTCTTTAATGATGAACAACATGTATTTGCAAATTCAGAATCACTTGATGCAGACACAACTCACAACTTACACAGAATTGAAGACAAGCAAAAATCAATGCATACAATGCACAAAACTTGACAGATCTGGATGGATTACAAAACTAAAAGACTCAAATCTGATGTGACCGAATAAAATGATGAAAAACAAAGCAAAATAAAGCTAGCACAAAAGAAATGACACAATCAGAACCTAAGAATGAACAGAAAATGAATGGAACAGTACACAAGAAACAGGACAGTACAGGAACTGTAATGACAATGCGGATCTGAAAAGAAAACTTAGCTCACGGTTGCATCTGGAACCTAGCTCTGAATACCAAATGATAGCTCCAGCTTTGGGCTATTCCTCATATCCGTGAGATCCAGATGTAGAGACGTAGTTGCAGCGAAAGAAAATGGAGATAAGATGAAAAGCTGCAGCGGCAGTGCATGTTTATGGTACGGTGAAACGGTTGAAAGTGCTATGGTGGAGTGAATCTAGCTCAGATGGCCTTCACCATGGGAAGGAAGCTAGAGGATAAGGTGGAAGAAGCACAAGAATATGACTCTTGGTGGAGAGAAGACGCTGGAAATGCTTCAGCATATCTATTCTCTCAAATATCCAAAAGTGAATACATGGGCAGCCAAGGTGAGTTATATAGACTCCTCAACCTTCAGCTTGGTGATGAAAACGTGTTCAGCCAATATGAATCATGTTTCCTAACTCTAAGACATATGCTAAATGCGCTAGCTTCTAGAATCTATATGGAGTACACCTTTATTTCAATTTCTAAAATAAGAAAGTTCCCGGTACACCCCCTATCAAGCTAATCTCACCTCTGCATGTGCATAAAGGTCTCTTTTACCCCTCTCCATGTTTTTGGGGTTGTTCTTTATTTAGTGGGCTTGGGCCTCGCGTATCAAGATTGGAGTAGGTGAATGGTGTACGGTGATTTTTTTTTTCATGGTTGAATGAAACAAGCAAGCTTCTTTTTCTATCTTAGTTTTCTTTGTTGCAGCGCATGGAATGAGGAAGAAACATTATTATTGTTTTTTTTTAATCTTTGCTTGGAGGAAGAGTAAAGTGATGATTTCATAGGTTAGGTGTGTTTGATGACGTGGAGTTCATGATGCTTTTCAATTTTGAGAATTGGTATTTTATTGATTCCAACAAGTGGTCATGTTGCTGTTACGTTTTTTTTTATTGTTTCACAAGTACATTTTCATTTCTTTAATGAAGCATGATAGATGATAATGTTAGGGAAGTCACGACAAAGAGGTTTTATTTTAGGCCATTGCAATTTTAATTCATTTGGTAAATACACCTAGGTCACATGATGTGGTAGGAATTTATGTTTTTTTTTTTATTTCTTTTGCTTTAATTTAATTTCACATAGCTTGTTAAGTTGGGTTTTATGTTTTTAATTTAGTGATGCATATTAATAATTTTAACTGTGCTAGATATATGTTTATTATAGTGTTAGGATTAGCATTTTCTTTTACTTTAAAGTTTTCAATTTTTTGTTATGATAATTTAGTTGCAATGTTAGCTTTAGTTTCCATCTATTTCAATACTGTTAGTTAGGTTTAATTTGCGTGTTTTAATTTAGTCGATTTGCATTCACAAAAACNCTTTCAACCCCCCCCCCCCGTCACTTTGTGTTAGACCTAAAACTCGAACCGTAGTTGGTCCTTGAGAGAGGACCTAGGAGTCATTCCCTAGCTATACTGCATTTCTCATATGCAATCAAATTTGTATGGGCCGCGACACTGATGCAACCCGTTCCGAGACAGATCGGCTAGGAGCCAAGGATCCGATGTAGATCGATCTGAATCTCCGAGAAGCAGACGAAATCATGATTTGGAAGTTGAAGACGCGGCGGAAGACTGAAAACGAAGAAGAAACCCTAGATCGAGGGTTTGTTGGATAGAGAGTCTAGATCTGGTGGTTTAGGATGGTTTAATCGGTGAAAATGACCGATTAAACGATATAAAGGTCGAGGATGAAGTTTGGTTTGGTGAAAGTGAAGGAAACCGAGAAAATCGTTCGTTTAAAGTGAAGGAGATGATGATGAGAAAGTAGATCTAGAAAGGAAACTGATACACGAGGCCTAAGCCCAAGCCCAGTGTCTTTAGTTTAGTATTTCTTTTAATTGTATTAGAGATGTGTACAATGTGTTAGGCAGGTGGTACATTTAGCCCTATATATAGACATGCTAACACATCTTGTAATTACTTTTGAGCTTAATAAGAATTTAGTTTTCTAAATAAGAAAATAATTCTCCCTTGAAAGTCAGGCTAGAGAGTCCAAGGGACCTCCTCTAGCCACCTTCCAGCACATTACCTCATTCTCTCATTTTCCATCTTAACATTGTGCTTTCTCTCCTCTGTCCATGTTGCCTCACCTATTCCCTGCCACGTTCTTACATGCGTCGGCCACACATCATCAATACTTCATTTCTCTCCATCTCGTGCATTCCAGAAACACATCTCATTTCTCACATTATCACTCTCACAGCGTCTTCCTTTCCGAGATCGATCTCTCGAGCTCCTCCTCTGCCATCAACCAAATCCTTCTCACCGTCAGCTTCACCGCTTCTTCAATATCATTCTCCTCTCCATTTTGCTCACCGAAACACATTCCGCTAGGTTTTACATCTTCGTTCATCCTTTCCTTCGATTTTTCACCAATTAAACACCTCTTCAACCCTAGATCTATCAGTTCCACCGTTCAACCTTTGCTTCGAACCGATTAATCGGTTCGTTTGAGTCATTTTACCATTTCTAGGGATTCCTTGAGTCAGATCCCGATCTCGACGAGTTCGCACTCGAACTCATGCCTTCTCTTCTCGGTTAGGATTTTCAACCGTTCACATTTGTTCTCTTCCGATTCTATTTTCCGCTGCGTCGTCTCTCTGGAAGAAGCCTCNAGGACTCCAATCGTGTCTGCATCGCACCTGTCGGTCCCCTTCCTCAAGGCTTCGCGTATCAAGTGGTATTCAGAGCTCAGTTCGAGCACGCTTCAACAGATAAGTATCTTTGTCTATCTCTGATTTTGTTTTTCATCTTGTTTCGATTTTGTCTTGATTCTGATTCGGCATGAGTTGTTTCATTTGATTCNGAGTCTCGCTTCTGTTTTGGTTTTGATTCTTGAGTTGTCTGAGTTTTTGTTTAAGCTTACGCGTTGTCTTTACATTTCCTTGAATGTCTTGTGCTGTTCTCTCGGTGTTGATGAGTTGTTTTAATTTTGTCATGCTTTGATTCATTTTCTGGTTTTAGTAGGTTCTGTTTGAATCGTTTGTTCTTGATACTAGTTGTGATTGATTGAGTTTTCATCATTTTATTCGGCTATTCTTTTATGATTTTGAGTCATTTTCATGATTTAAGCATCATTTAAGGTTTTGTCTTGGTCATGTCTAAACATTTGTTGTTTTTGTCATTAAATCCGGTTTTCAACCAAGTTTTTTTTGTATAACTAAAGTGTTTTGGGATTGGCTACACCGATTAAGAGCAGTGAACTACCAAGACTTGAGCTCAGGTGTTTGGAATTGCCATCCATTTCAGATCTGTACTGGATCTACTTTGCTGTTTTGAGAAAATTGTTGTTGTAGCTTCACTGTTCATTTGGTAACAATTCTGTTACTGTTTTATTGAGCTGCAATTTCTGAGTCAATGTTTGAATCAATTGGAACGTGAATGTGTGTTGATTTCCAGTGCTTTTCCATGTCAAAATGCAGTAAGCCGATCTGTACATCATCTTTGATAAACATTTTTGCATAATTGAGTAAGAGTGGTAGTAGATCATTTCCATTCATCTTTAAAAGTGTTTCTGCTGTTTTGAGCAAATTTCAAATACTGTTTCTAAGTCATTTGAGTGGTTTCCAGTTCAGAATTCAAGCCATTGTGTATTTTGACCATTTGAGTTGAGAAATTGAGTTGACAATGGAACTGCACTGGTCATTTTTCTGGTATATGCTATTTTGACCATTAACTTCGATTCAAACAGTATAGAATCACTATTGGCACATGTTTGAATCATTGCATTAAGTAACTAGTAAGTTTTGTACATTTGGTATTTGGTACTAGCCAGTTTGAACGTGTCCGAGAAGTTCTGCACTGAATTATCAATCTGCATTGCATAATTTTGTTTGAATCAAAAAGAGTGGATGTAGCAAAAGCCTTGGTCCATAAAATAGAAAAAGAAAAATTCAAAAGAAGTTGTTAAACATTAAAAGGCATAACTGGACCAGTGCATCTCAATTTTGAAATCTGTCCTGCACATTTGCTTGTTGCTGTCAACATTTTGCAGATTCATTAAGACATTTTATCAAACGGTTTGATCCAATTTCAGTGCATAGCTTAATTGTGCTTAATTCTGATTTCTAAGTCTTTTCTTGTGGTTTCAAATCTGTTCTAGTGCCAATCATAGGATCTGTTTGAGTGCCTCCTTTATTGAAAGCTTTTGTTTTTTTGCTTGTCTTGATTGATAACTCTGGTTTTGTCCATCAAGTGCATACTGTTCTGCTAGTCTTAATTTTAGCTTTTCTTTGTTTTCTTCATTTGACCTAGAGTCATTCTCGAGCCTGTCTTGTTGCCATTCCATTGCTTTGCTGTCCTGTTTTTGTTTTGTCATCTAGTTTGAGAAGCTTTACACTTTGGATCTTGGAATTTGGAAAGAAAGGATTGTGTGCTTGGTAGCATCTTAGGTGGTGGTGGTCTAAAAGACTCTCCAACCTTGAACTGACAAGGGAGAATCTCCCTTCCAAACCTTTCATCTGTGTGATTAAAAGTTTTTAAGAGAAGCCTTGAGTGACGTGAGATTTGTAAGGCTGAATTGGCCTACTTTGCTTGCAATTTGTGAGAGAAAGTTGATCTTTACTTAACTGGGTGTTGCTCATTGTTTTGGATTGTTCATGGTGCAGGAAAGGAAACTGGAGTAATCAAACTGAAGCAGTTGTGACTGCTTGTGACTGTTTAAGAAGCTTTTGAAATCAATTTAGTTCATCAATTGTTTGTTGAATTCAGTGAGATATTGATTGCTTGAATGTGCTTACTGATTTACTGGTGATGCTATTTGTGCTTGTGAATGTTTAAACTGTCATTTGCACTCATTTTAGTTTCAAACATTGCCTGCTGAATCATTAATCTACTCACTGTTTTGAAAGGAATTGTGACTTCATGGTTCAATTAGACATGTGGAGTGCTGAATCTTGAGATTTGTTTGAACTTGGTAGATGCATAAGATTTGCAAATAACGTGCTAATTGTCTTATGAGAATTTTTGGAATTGCATCCATTTGTTCTAACTGCCCATGCTTAATTTCTACATTGAATCACCTCCAATCTGAGATATAGTTCACTCTCCATTGTACTTGCTGGATTATGTTGTGGTTTGTGTGCATAATTGATTTTCCTGGAATTGTTGTTTAAATCAGTCTAGTACAGTTTTGAATTACCCTATTTGCATCTGGTTTAATGTCCAATTGCATTTGCATATGTGGGAATCTGGTATGATATTTGTTGCAGACTAGGTGAATTCTGAATTGGAATTGTTTTGCATTGTATAGCTTTCATCTGATTTCAATTAGTTGGATTGTTGTCTAATCAGATTGATTACTGCTTGAATCATATTTTTTGCATCTTCTGAACTGTTTGGAGTTTTAGTTTGAGCAGAAAATTACTGTACAAACAGTAGCAGAAATTCCTCACAGGAGATTTGAAATTAAGGGACTTGAACTGATTGGTCTTAAGCAAGCAACAAGGAATAGGGAAGTTATTATTGCTTTATATTGTTTTGTGTGCTATCTGTTTGGCTAAGAGTGAAAGTGACAAAAGTTGTGTATTAGTGTTTGCAGGATTGGATTTCTTGATCTAATCAAGAAAGTTGAAGCAACAAAGTTGAGCAAAAGATAGAAGCATGAAGTTGTCAAGAAGCAATAGTGGAGGCACATGAATACTTCAGCAAAAGCCAAGTTGGACTGTAGCAGCAGAGGAGTTTCGAAGCAACAAATTAAAACAAGATTTGGGCCGGAACGTTGGCAGCATGGGACCGAGACCGTAGCATCCTTGGGTTGAAGCAGGGACCAGTAGCATAATTTTGTAATATTTTTTTTATTTTTTTCCTTGTATTTGATGGGTTTGTGTCAGCCCAATGTCTGTTAGTTTTATTTCCTGGTTTGTAAAGGGTCGTTTATAAAGTCCAAGTATTTGGAAGAGTCCTTGGTGCTCTTTCCAGATCTTGGCAACTTTAATTGCTTTAATTGTAGCATAGCTAGACATAGGAGTATGCATGTGTTTGATTTTCACGTGTAGGTGTGACCTTTGTCACATTAGAGTCCGTATGTTTTTAGGGGTCTTAGAGTCCGTTTTCTTTGTTTGTTTCTTTTGAGTCTTGTACTTTGATTTTAAAAGAAATTTTACTTTAAAGGATGTCTAGGATGAGTGAGTCTGAGAAGCAATATATTTTTAGGACATTAATGCAACAAATTGGGAATATTAAAGAGAGCTTGAATCAAGATAGGCTTAATAGGGAGGTGCAAACCTCATTCATTCAAAGTGAAATTAGAGCCATAAAAGAACAAAAGAAACAAAGAAAAAAATTNCTGAGAAAAATAATTCACAATGGCAAAACATTCATTCGAAATATAAGTGAATTTTGGCATCAAGAAAGAGAATTTAGAGATCAACTTATGACTTTCTTGAATGAGGGAAGTAAAAGACGCATTGAGAGAGAACGTAGAGTACTACAAGAGAAAATAGAGAGACAAGAGAGAAGGAAAGAGAGAAAGAGAGAAGAAGAGAGAAGAAGAGAAAGGGATATAAGAAGAGAGCAAGCAAGGATAGAAGAGGAAGAAAGAAGAGAGCAACATAGGAGAGAAGAAGAAGAAAGAAGAGAGCAACATAGGAAAGAAGAGGAAGAAAAAGCGAGAATAAGAAGAGACAAAGAAAAGAGAGAAGAGGAAGAAAAGAGAGAGCAGGAAGAGAGACTACTAAAGAAAGAGAAGGAAGAAATTGAAAAGAAGGAAACGGAAGAAAAGAAATTGTTGACAATATCTCCTAATCTAGAACCCAACAGGGAAGGTTTCCTATCCTTTAATTTTCTTTCAATTGAAATTACATGTTCCAAATTCATCTTTTCTTTTCAAAACATTGCCATCACATCTTTTCCAAAATTGCAATTTTTAACATATGGCAATCAAAAACTTGAGTTAGAGTTATCTTCTTGGTTATCACTAACTC
>NC_028356.1:24808020-24819409 GCF_000741045.1 Vigna radiata var. radiata
AAATAATTCTCCCTTGAAAGTCAGGCTAGAGAGTCCAAGGGACCTCCTCTAGCCACCTTCCAGCACATTACCTCATTCTCTCATTTTCCATCTTACCATTGTGCTTTCTCTCCTCTGTCCACGCTGCCTCACATATTCCCTGCCATGTTCTTACACGCGTCGGCCACACATCATCAATACTTCATTTCTCTCCATCTCGTGCATTCCAGAAACACATCTCATTTCTCACATTATCACTCTCACAGCGTCTTCCTTTCCGAGATCGATCTCTCGAGCTCCTCCTCTGCCATCAACCAAATCCTTCTCACNGTCANCTTCACCGCTTCTTCAATATCATTCTCCTNTCCATTTTGCTCACCGAAACACATTCCGCTAGGTTTTACATCTTCGTTCATCCTTTCCTTCGATTTTTNACCNATTAAACACCTCTTCAACCCTAGATCTATCANTTCCACCGTTCAACCTTTGCTTCGAACCGATTAATCGGTTCGTTTGNGTCATTTTACCATTTCTAGGGATTCCTTGAGTCAGATCCCGATCTCGACGAGTTCGCACTCGAACTCATGCCTTCTCTTCTCGGTTAGGATTTTCAACCGTTCACATTTGTTCTCTTCCGATTCTATTTTCCGCTGCATCGTCTCTCTGGAAGAAGCCTCGAGGACTCCAATCGTGTCTGCATCGCACCTGTCGGTCCCCTTCCTCAAGGCTTCGCGTATCAGAAACACAGATTTACCGGTGGATAGGATGGGAATCTATGGTGGAAGACGGTGGTCTGCGAAGAAACCCTAGCTTCCAAACAGAGAAAGGTGAGAGAATGGTTCTGTGGTATGTGAGAATGAAGATGCAGCATAGGAAATAAGGATGGTGCTGATTGAGCCACGCGGCTGAAGTTGAGTGGCGTGCGGTGGTGTTTAGGTGGAGGAGAGAGAAATATCTAATGTTGGAGAATGAAAGAATGGTACGTGAGTGGAAGGTGGCTAGAGGAGATCCTTTGGGATTCTCTAGCCTTGACTTTCAAGGTAGAATTGCTCTGGAGTAATTCTCAACAGTAAACAATTCAATTATCTCAAAAGTAAGTACAAAAAGTGTCGGCATGGCTATTTATAGGACTAGAAGTCCCACATACCTAACACATTTACACAGTACATAAAAGAAAGACTACACTAAAGACATTGGGCTTGGGCCCCGCGTATCAAACACTCATCATTGATCTTGTTCATCTGAAATCCACCCTTCAATGGAAGCATCGCGTTGGCGAGTGCTACTCTCAGACGCCTCACTTCTTCTTCTCCTTCTTCTTCTTGAAAGATCATCCATTTGGTGAGGAAAGACAAGGAAGCAATGGGATGCAAGGAGTTTTGAGGAAAGAAAGTAAGAGAATGAGCTTAAGAGTGATTCAATTATGGAAAGTATGCTTCAATTGGGGTATTTATAGGTCAAGAATAGCTCCCCAATGTTCAGAAAATGAGGAACTAGCCATTTATAGCTGTTAAGAGACGTTGGCAATGGTAGTATACTGAATGCAACGCAGAAAATTAAAAAAAAACGATCTGGAGCGTTTTTAATCGATTAAAATTGAAATTAATCGATTAAAACTTGGATTAATCGATTAATTCATTCATAAACACAATAATTCAGTGCATTAACGCGTTTAATCGATAACAACCAGATTAAAAGCGTTCGTGAATGAAAACATGCAAAGTTAAGCAAGAAAACACATATTAGACAATTTCTAGTATCCCTATGTCCCTTCTAAGCTCAAAAAAATCTATACTTAGGCAAAGGCTTGGTAAAAATATCTGCTAATCGGTGCTTAGAGTCAATGAATTCTATTTCACAATCCCCTTTCTCCACATGATCTCTAATGAAGTGATGCCTAATTTCTATATGCTTGGTTCTATAATGCATTATAGGATTCTTTGTGAGTTTTACGGCACTTGTGTTATCACACTTAAGTGGAATATGATCTAGATGAATATCATAGTCTTATAATTATTGCTTTATCCATAAGATTTGTGCACAAGAACTACCCGCAACAATGTATTCGGCATCAGTGGTTGATAAGGCTACACAAGCTTGTTTCTTAGAGTGCCAAGAAACTAAGGAGCTACCTAGAAAATGACAGTTTCCACTTGTGCTTTTTCTATCTATCTTGCAGCCCCCATAATCAGCATCCGAAAAACCTACAAGGCTAAGTTCAGCTTCTGAAGGATACCATAACCCAAAAGATGTTGTTCCCTTAAGATATTTTAAAATACGCTTAACTGCAATAAGATGAGATTCTCTAGGACTAGATTGTTACCTAGCACACACACAAACACTTTGCATAATATCAGGTCTACTTGCAGTAAGATATAACGAAGAACCAATCATACCTCTGTATTTGGTTTGATTTACCTCTTTACCTGACTCATCTTTATCTAAATAGTATGATGTTCCCGTGGGAGTAGATGATTCCTTAGATTTGTCCATCTCAAACTTTTTAAGAATTTCCATGCAATATTTAGTTTGAGAAATGAAAGTACCTTCCTTCATTTGCTTGATTTGAAGTCCAAGGAAGAATATGAGCTCTCCCATCATTGACATTTCGAATTCTCCTTGCATGGTCTTAGCAAAATTCTCGCAAAGAGTTTTGTTAGATGATCCAAAAAAAATATCATCAACATATACCTGAACAATCAGAAAATGCTCTCCATCTCTTTTAATAAACAGCGTTGAATCAATTCTTCCTCTATTGAAATCATTTTCTATTAGAAAATTGCTAAGTCTTTCGTACCAAGACCTAGATGCTTGTTTTAAACCATAAAGCGCCTTTTTTAATTTATAGATGTGATTAGGATGTTTAAAAACTTCGAACCCTGGTGGTTGTTCGACATAAACATCTTCTTTGATATAACCGTTTAGAAAAACACTTTTAACATCCATTTGAAATAGTTTAAATTTCATTATAGATGCATAAGCAAAAAGTAGGCGTATTGCCTCTAACCTGGCAACTGCAGCATATCTCTCGTCATAATGTATACCTTCTTCTTGACTGTATCCTTGTGCAACAAGCCTAGCTTTATTCTTGGTGATATTCCCTTCTTTATCCAGTTTGTTCCTAAATACCCACTTTGTTCCAATTACTTGATGAGTGTCTTTTCTGGGAATCAATTCCCAGACTTGATTTCTTTCAAACTGGTTGAGTTCTTCTTGCATTGCGATACACCACTTTTCATCTTGAAGGGCTTCTTTGATGTTTTTCGATTCAATCTGTCACACAAAAGCAACATTCATGCAAAAATTTATTACATTGCTTCTTGTGCTTAATCCTTTTGTGATGTCGCCAATAATATTGTCCAGTGATAATCCTCTAGGTTGTTTCCATATTCTGCCTAACTCTTCATCCTGAGGATTGACATCTTTTTCTTCAGTTCATGTCTTTGATAAATTTTCACTACTACCTGCATCAGATTCTTCTGACTCAAGAGGTTTTGCCTCAAGGTCCACAATTTCATCAAAAGCAACATGTACAGATTCTTCTATTGTGAAAGTTTTCCGATTAAAGATTCGATAGGCTTTTCTTGTTAAAGAATATCCAAATTTTCCTAAGTTTTGTTTTCCATTATTTAAAATATAACATTTGCATCCAAAAATTTTTAAATGAGAAACATTTGGTTTTCTATTCTTAAAAAGTTCATATGGAGTACGTTTCAAAATAGGTCGAATAAGCATTCTATTTAAAACATAGCAAGCAGTACTTACAGCATCAGCCCAAAATTGTTTAGGAACATTATTTTCATTTAACAAAGTACGAGCTAGTTCCTCTAAGCATCTGTTCTTTCTTTCTACAACTCCATTTTTTTAGGGAGTTCTAGGTGCAGAAAAGTTATGAGAAATACCATGTTCTTCATAAAAGTTTTCAAATAGTTCATTTTGGAATTCACCACCACGGTCACTTCTAATAGCTTTTATTTTTAGATCCTTTTCATTTTGAACCAAAATAGCAAATTTTTTAAATTCTTTGAAAGCTTCATTTTTAATAGTAAGAAAGAAAGTCCAAGTATATCTTGAGAAATCATCTACAATAACCAAAGCATAATAATTTCCACCAAAACTTTTTATCCTTGAACGACCAAATAAATCCATGTGTAAAAGTTCTAAGGGTTTTAGAGTAGAAACAACATTTTTTGATTGAAAAGAGGTTTTAACTTGTTTACCCTTTTGACATGCATCACACAACTTGTCTTTACAAACTTTAATTTTGGTAGACCAATTACTAAATCTCTAGATATGAGTTTATTCAATTGTTGCATATGAATATGAGCTGCACGTTTATGCCACAACCATGGATTTTCTTCTTTCACAACTAAACATGAAATATTTTTATTTGATGCATTCTCTAAATCAATTAAATAAATATTATTATGTCTAATTCCTCTTAGTGCAACTTCAGAAGAATCATTTTTGAAAATGGTACAAGAATTCTATTCAAAGATTACCTTGAGTCCTTTGTCGCATAGTTGACTAATGCTAATTAAATTGTGCCTCAGTCCTTCTACATATAGCACATCTTTGATCATCAAGGTGTCTTTGCTTCCAATATCTCCTTTTCCAAGAATTCTTCCTTTGTTATTGTCACCGTATGTGACAAATCCTTGTTCTTTTTTCCGGAAGTTTGTAAATTTTGTCTTGTCTCCTGTCATGTGTTTTGAGCATCCACTATCTAAACACCACATAAACTTCCTAGAAAGAACAAGCTATTTAGGTACCCAACTTCTTTGTATGGGTCCTTTTGGGTTAGGTATTTAAAATTGTTTTGCTACCCAAACATATTTTCCACTAGAAACACCATAATGTTTAATTTTTCATTTGTTTGAGGTATGACCTTTTCACATGCAATAAAAGCAAGATACAACTTTAATGCTTCAATTTATTGTTCCTTTTTCTACCCATGTTCTGCGGGTTCTATTATTATATTTGTTTTTAGGAAAAAATTTCTTTTTAACAACGTTATTTTCAAAAATTTTACTGCATTCTTGATGTAAGCTCTCTTGGAATTCAATCACAAACAGCCTCCAAGTCTAGAGATGGCAGCGGAATGAAGGTGCAACTTGAAGCACGGAAGGTGTTTGATGAAGGCTTTAATGAAGGTGTGTGGAAGAAGCAATGATGCTCAAGCTCCGAAAGCCTTCCAAGAGGGAAGGAAGCCAAAGGAGAGGGTGCAGAAGAGGCACAAGTGTTTGAACTCTAAAAAATGATTATGGAGAAATCTCAACATCATTTCATTAAGTTTCAAAGTTGAAGTGTTACAAAGAGAAGAGTCCTCCTTTTATAGATGAAGGAATGACTCAAAAACGTGTTAAGCAAGCTACTCTAAGTGTAAAAGAAGCTTGCTGAGGAAGCTATGCAATTGGAGAGACTTGCGACGCAAGATACAACATGCCAGGTCAGCAATATAAGTGAAGAAGAAGACTCTGCAGTATCTGGTGCTGGGGTGTCCTGGAGAGGGGCGCTGGGGCGCCATCTGGTTCCCTTTTGTGATTCCTTCGTGGTCCTTCTTGGCAACCTTCCTTAGCTATATGTACATGGTGTCTCCATTTTATTAAGAACCTACAAAACAAAGTATAGGTTATTTAGCAAAGAGAAAGATGCTAAGACTTTAGAAAGAAAAGATTAAGTTTGTATTCAACTTCCCTTTCATAGTCTTAGTGTGGTTGATGCTTCTTTGGATGGGAAGTCCCTTTTGGGGTTGCCATCATTCCCTCCCTCTTTAAATACTATTTGTCCTCAAATCGGGAAGAAAGAAGAAACACAACTTTGGTGTTTATTTTCCTCTTGGGTCAAAGACATATCTACAAAAGATAGCAAAAGTGAGTATAATGAATAAGAGATATGCAAAGAGAAGAATATGAAATGAGGGTCTTGTGACAAAAAATTTATTGGAAGAAATCTTGGCCTTTTTGTTTTCACTTTGTTTGGAACATTCCCCATGATGAAATGGAGAATTAAAGTGATGTTTTGGAGAAGGATAATCAAGATATTTACCTGCTAAGGAAGGAGTTAACATCATGCATACCTTTGACTCCTTTTTCTTTGCTTGAGAGGATTGCTTGTCCAACCTATTTTCTTTTTGTCTTTCTTTTTCAATTTTTTCTTTGATTTTTATCTCATCCTCTTTCACTTGTTCAGGTGTAAGAGGAAGCAATGTGATTTTATTTCCTTTATGGAGGAAAGTTATTTTGTTGGTATAACCATTATGAGTGGAACTATGATCATATTGTCATGGCCTACCAAGTAAAACATGCCCAACATCCATTAGAACAACATCACATAAAATATTTTCTTCATATTTGCCAATGGATATTGGTATGGTTACTTGTGTGTTCACTACTATTTCTTCATCATCTGTTATCCACTGAAGCTTATAAGGCTTGGGATGAGGAATAGTAGGTAAGGCTAATTTGTTCACCACTCTAGAACTACAACAATTGCTAGAAGAACCACTATCCATAATTAATGAACAAGTGTTTTCAAAAATTTTGCATCTTGTGCGGAATAGGTTCTCCCTTTGAGATTATTCTAGCTTTGTGGTTTGACTTCCAAGAAGTCTTCTAACCAACAATAACTCACCTTCACAAGGTAAGGCTTCTTCCTCAGATATGGAAGTATCCGAATCACTAGAAGAATCTTCATTTTCACTGTGGTGGTCCAAGAAATAAGTAGACCTTTTGTGAGGACACTCAAAAGAATAGTGACCTCTCTCTCCACACTGAAAACATCTAGTCTCTCTACCCCTTGGTTCTTTTGAAGACTCTTTGTGAGGGTTATTTCGTTCTCGCTCTTTCTCTTTTTCTTTACCTCTGTGGTTGTATTTTCTAATAAATATTTAAATTTTATGCAAGATTCGCATTCACTATTAGCAACATATTTTTCTTTTTCATGATATAAAATTTTGTTTTTCAAATTTCTAATTTCTTCTGCTTGAAATAAAAATTTGTTTTTCAAGCTTCTGTTTTCTTCTGACATATTCGTGAATTCTGTTTTCAAAACATTATTTTCCTTAGTAAGATCTTCAATGTTAAATTGAGAATCTTTATTTTCTTCAAGAAGGCTATCAAATTTAGATTTTAATTCTTTAAAATCCTTTTTCTGTTTCTTATGAGTAATGTCCAATTTTTCGGATTCAATTAATAATGCAACATAAGTTTCATGCAATTCATCTTTACCAAATTAACTATCATTATCAGAATAGCTTGAGTTACTTACTTGACTAGCATCGTCATCTGCAATTAAGCAAATGTTAGCTTCTTCATCTGAATCACTCAAATATGAAATTGTATCATTGTCATCCTCCCATGCAATGTAGGCCTTCTTTTTCTTGAAATTTTTCTTCTCTTTCCTGTCTTCACCCTTCTTTTGATTTGGACAGTCAGCTTTTAGATGCCCCTTTTCTCCACAGTTCTAGCATCGATAAGTTGAGGAAGATCCTTGGTTTTCTTTCTTTTTGTATCTAAATCTTCCTTTACCTTTAGACTTCATGAACCTGTTTAACCTTTTGATCACAAGACTCAAGTTTTCTTCTTCGTCTGAGTCTTCATCTTCTGATTTGCCTTTGCTTCTCTCGACCTCAGATTTTAAGGTCGACTCTTTTTGTTGTTTTTGGCTTTTGCTTCTTCTTCGTCAAGCCTTCCAAGATCAAGCTCATGTTCCCTCAACTTTCCGAATAGTGCTGCCATAGTCATTGTGTTGAGGTTTTGTGACTTAGAAATTGCAGTCACTTTTGGTTGCCACGACCTGTCTAAAGATTTCAAAATTTTAATGTTAAGTTCATCATTGTCAAATGACTTACCTAGACCAATGAGATGATTGACAATGTTGGTGAAGCATTTCTGAACATTTGAAATTGTTTCTCCTTGCTTCATCTTGAACATTTCGTACTCTTGGATCAAAGTATTCTTTCTTGCCCTCTTCACGTCATTTGTTCCTTCGTGAGTTACTCTCAGCACTTCCCACATCTCCTATGCGGTTTTGCAAATAGAGACCCTGTAGAACTCATCAACAGTTAAGGCAGATGCAATTATGTTCCGGGCATTACCGAAGGCAAAATCCCTCGGAAAAGGACAAGCCGTCGGTAAATGCCTATTACCGAAGGCCCGGCGACGGCCAAAAAGCCCTCGGTAAATACGTCGTCGCTACTTTTACCGAGGGCTTTTGACCCTTGGTAATTACCGAGGGCCAATAGCCTTCGGTAATTACCGAGGGCCAATAGCCTTCGGTAATTACCGAGGGCCAATAGCCTTCGGTAATTACCGAGGGCCTTTGGCCCTGGGTAGGCCTTCGGTAATTACCCAAGGCCAAAGGCCCTCGGTAAAGCCTTCGGTATGATGCAGGGATAAATGTTTTGTATTTGTTTTTCTTGTCCAACCACACATACACAACATTCACAGACCTGCTTAACAGTTTCAATCCACAAACAATCTGCATATATATTGTCCATTCCAAAATAGTCCGTTCATTGATGAAAAATCATAAAGTATTATCATCGTAATGTATTGACATCCATAATGTTCTAATAATATCGTAATAGTATAATATCATTCAATTCTAATAAAAACAAATGTACCAATATCATAATGTACTAATATCTAAATGTACTAACATCACTATGATCAATAAAAAAATGAAACTAAAATTTTACAAAGTCTTCAGACGTATCTTCATCATCCTGCTCATCTGTAGATGGTTGGACTGGTGTGGGCTGGACTGATCTGGGTTGATGAGGGACGGCGGGTGACGGGGAGGGTCGTGGCTGGGTCGGAGGGACACTGGAAGGAGTGTCTGAAGTTTGAGGCAGCGCTCTCATGACCAGGGACTTGAAGCTTGAAAACTCATCTCTCAAGTCAGTGTATTGTTCTTTCAATGCACGGTTTTCTTGGTCACGTTGCTCTAGTAGCTGTGTCAAGCACTGGATGGCCTCGTCAGNAGAAGGGGTGGAAGAAGAAGAAGGTTGGTACTTCAGCGTACCTCCTCTCGATGCTGTATAGTTTAAAGCAAGTTGTCCTGCACCGTAGACTCGTCCCTTTTTCTTCCCACCAACGACATCAACCCAGCACTGTGTCCTACGGATGTCGTCATCTTAATGAGTGTTTATTTCTTGACCTATATTTAGTTTATTGCACTTAAATAAACCAAGGAATTGTGTTTAATTGTCTGTTATTTCTCCGTTTTCCGAATTCTGCTTACTTTGGTCGAAAATTCGTATTTTCGCTAATTTGGATATTTTGAGCTGATTAAGCGTATTTTTTGTTACAGGGAAATTGTGGAAATATCATATGGAGCATTAGGATATGGCTTGGCACATTCAAGACTCAATATTTAGTCATTTAGATTTTAATTAAAGTTGTAATTTCGTTTTCTAGAAGCCTTTGATTAGAATTAGGTGTTTTGGACCCTTTTAAGGGCATTTTTGTAAAAGCCCACTTTGTAGGACATGTGGCTTTTAGTCTAGGGTTTTGTTTTAGTGTGTGGACCCCACCATTGGGTGATTCTCGGTCATATTGAGAGACAATACCAAGACACACACTGGCCATTTTCATTTTACATGGTTTTTGGCTCACTTTCTATAGGTTTTCATGTATGAAGACACTCTCATGGAGCTTGCCATGGCTTTTTCGGTTTTGGGCTATATGATAGAACAAAGTTGCAGATTTTATTCCTCTCTTGCTTTAATCTTAGTTGTCTTGGCTTGGTTGAAGTATATGACTGATGGGTGTCGTCGCCCAATCAAATTTTATTGCATTTTAGAAATGCAGTATAGACTAGGAAGTGACTCCTAGGTCGTCTCTCAAGGACCAACTGTGGTTCGAGGCTTAGGTCAAAACGAGTGGGGGGGTGGGGTTGTGAAAGGTTTGCGTGCAAATGCGGAAAAATTAAAGAACTCGATAAAGACAGAGGCAAACAAACTAATTTAACTATCATGGTAATTAATCTAACACTCTTAAAAACCTTAGACCACATTCAAACAAAACAAAATAAAATTCTAGCCGCCAACACCATAACCACACAACTATCTAACTCAATTAAATTAATTTAAATGCAAAGCTAAATTAAAGAAATGTAAAACAATTTAACCTACTATTTAAACTAAATTAAACAAAAGAAACAACAACATTATTTTTCCTATCACTCACGTGATCAAGTGACATTTACCAAAGAGAACTTGAAATTGCAATGCCCTTGAAATACCACTCATTGCCGTAACCTACTTAAAGAAAAAAAATAAATAAATAAAAATCTGCACCTAAACTATGAACCACCGTGGGTAAAGCTTCTAAATTCCAATTGAAGACAAAAATATTGGCTGCACCGTACACTACCACCTTTGGACATGAGCTACCAAAGTTTCATTCAAGAAAAGAAAATTAAAGAGAGAAATTGAAATGGTTTCCTGCTGCAACACGTGAATGCTCTTCCAATATATATCACCATTTCATTCTAAAATGAATAAAAGGAAAGCTATGCTACCCTACATCTACCAAATGTCAAATCACCATAAACTCTTACCTAATTCTACTTTTCATTTATCCTAATTCTAATTCTATTAATGAAAGCTAAGGAAATGTCAAATTCTTTCCAGCTGCAGCCGTGACCTACCTAATCTATTTAATCTACCTTCTTAACTTTCCATTGAAATAAAACCAAACCAAACATCTAATCATTGAACCCACCATTCATGCAATGCAATAAATTTAGGAGAGAAAAAGAAAACATTGTAAATTTTTGAAAGAACAAGCACGTGCACCTACTTATTTCTCCAAATCTTTTCTCATTCATTGAAATAAAGGAAAGCTAAATGTTACTATTTCCTACAGCAACGTCGCATCACCTAAAATAAAGATGACAACCCATTTTCTAATTAAAAGCAAACATGTTTTTTTTTTTACTCCAAAGCCAACGAGAGAATAATCATGTAACAGTGTTCACAAGAAAATTAAAATAAAACGCGAATCAAGACTTCCTTCATCCAACTCCCAAGACCGTGAACATCATCACTTGCTTCCAGAAAATGTTGCAGCAGCCAAGAGTGTCCCCAAAAAAAATGACGGCTGCAGCCCCCAAATACTAGGACCGTGAGATCTGAAAAAATAAGGGTGGATCCACCCTAAAAAATATAAAACCCTAGGGTGACAAGTGTCCTACAAATTTGGGCCCCTCATAAATTTTTAACAATGGTCCAATGTTTACAAATTTAATTAAAACTATCTAGACTACTAAGTTTCAAAATAATTAAATTTGAAATGTCTATGACAAGAGTCTTGACTTATTTTGTCTCCTCCAAATGTCCCAAATTGTGTTTCCAAAATTTTTCCTGCAAATAATAATGCAAATAATTAGCTCAGAAAATTCA
>NC_028356.1:24820864-24824949 GCF_000741045.1 Vigna radiata var. radiata
TTTGATGTTTGAATGTTGTCTAAGGTTTTTAATAGGGTTATTTTAATTACCATGCTAGCTTTAATTAGTTTGTTTGCATCTATGTCTTTATATTGAATTAGTTAAATTTTGCAACACACTTTCAAACCCCACCCCTTCCCACTTCGTGTTTGACCTGAGACTCGAACCACAGTTTGGTCCTTGAGAGACGACCTAGGAGTCACTTCCTAGCACTATATTGCATTCTTAATATGCAATTAAATTTGTATGGGTCACGACACCCATCACATCTGCATTACTCGCATCATCCGGTGTAGGAGCTGACCCATGTTCGGATCTAACCTGTGAAAGTCTCGTAGAAAATTCTTCCTGTTGAAACATTAAAAACAATGTCAGGGCAAATATACAATAACATAATCACGTGGATTAGTAATACTAGGACTGCTATTTACATGAGTCTTGCGAGATCTTTCATCAACGAATTCATTAGTGCCCTTTTGAACATGGGTCTGTGCAAAGACCTTGTCAACATGGACCGCCCATCCAAGAGGTTGTGCCTGTCATATAATTTAGACTTATTAGTGTATATGAAATAGAAAATACATAAGTTATATATGAAATAAACTTGGCCGTAAAGAAAGTTTACCATACGAATGGCATGCTCGTGAATTGTGATTGACCCGCCAGTATGCAGGGCACCACCCTTTTCAGACGCTCTGTTCTTTTGGGATTGTGCACTCTTCTTGTAAAACTCTACTGAATTCCAATGTGCAAGCAAAGAGTTCCAAATGATTTTGCCCATCCAGTAAGGGCGCTCCCCTGCAATTCGGGCATCCCTAAACATCTCTAAGAGCCGATGAGATGCTTTCATGTGAAAATTTTTATGTATTTGACTTTCATGTTCAGCTTTCCACTGCACCTTCATCTGCAATGATGAACAAAACAAACATTGATTAAGACATGGTAAAATATGAATGATAATTAGTTTAAACTGTTGTTCAACTTAAAACGCTCCCAAAATGGCTTTCTGTCGTCTATAGGTATTGCTCACCAAGTAGGCCATGGAGTCAAATACTGTTGCTTAATTGATCGTGTGATGGCCTGGGAAGCAACCCTGGATGGAATAAACCTTCATATAAAGAAATAAAAGTTATTTCAAACAAGACAATGTTTAAAACATCAATTAAAGTTAAAAAAAGGATTAAAGTCTTACCCTTTTCCATATGGCTCAATCCATGGTCGATCATGGAGGAGCGGGTCAACATCATCACCATCACCATCAGTAAATGGTGTGGTAGTCTCAGAAGGCGGTCTAGAAGATGAGGAAGGTATAGAAGTAGGGTCAGGGGGAGGAAGAGGCTCTTCTGTAGGGGTAGGAGGAGAACGGTGTACAGTAGGAGTAGGGGGGGTGTACAGTATGAGTAGGGGGAGGGTGTACTGTATGAGTAGGGGGAGGGTGTACTGCAGGAGTGGGAGGAGGAGGGTGTACTGTAGGGGTAGGAGGAGGNGGAGGGTGTACTGTATGAGTAGGGGGAGGGTGTACTGCAGGAGTGGGAGGAGGAGGGTGTACTGTAGGGGTAGGAGGAGGGTGTACTGTATGAGTAGGGGGAGGGTGTACTGTAGGAGTAGGGGAAGGGTGTACTGTAGGAGTAGGGGTAGGTAGTGTATCAGGCACCTTAAGTACATACTTTGCGGTCTTCCGTTGCCTTTTTTTAGGCCTGGCTACCCCCTTTCCTTTATCAGGACGGTCTGAACCTTCTCCTGTCATTACTGCATTGAATATGTTTACAAATAAAGTGAAGCAATAGAAAAGACTAAGGAAGGATCACTACAAATTAAAGTTAAGATAGTCAAATTATTTCAAATAAGGAAGGATCACTCTATTGAAATGATAGTTCAATTTGCTACAATATTTAGGATAGTCGAACATTCAATCATCGTCATCATTATCTTCATCTTCATCTTCTTCATCGTCATCATCATCTTCATCTTCTTCATCATCATCATCATCTTCTTCTTCATCATCATCTTCTTCTTCTTCTTCTTCTTCTTCTTCTTCATCATCATCATCATCATCATCATCATCATCATCACCTTGTGCAAGTGCTTCTAATTCATCTCCATCACCACCAGGGTCGCACAATGTGGTTATACGTTCAACTTCAATATTTTCTTGTGGTTTTGACATTTGGTCAAGTTGGTAGGGAACATCTTCCTCAACCTCATTTGAGTCGATGCGACCTCTAGGCTTGGTTTGTATTGCTACAGTCCAACCACGCTTGTCAATATTGCGGAATGGCGGATATGGCACATAATAAACCTGTCTGACATTAGTTGGAAGAATGAAAGGATCAAACGGTCTATATTTGTTTCTCATGTGGAGTTCGACAATGTTAAACCTAGGATCCACTCTAGTACCAGCTCTAGAAGGATCAAACCATTCACAATAAAAAATTACTACTTTATTTGGAGAAGTAGTGCTGTTATACTCTAGCTCATATATTTTGTGAATGATGCCATAGAAATCATCATAAGAACCCTTTGAAAGACCCTTGACGTAGACACCACAATTTGTTGTTTTCTTTCCTTTAGACCATTCATGTGTATGGAATTTGTAACCATTGATGAAGTAAGTGTGCCATTCTTTCACACATCTCATTGGCCAATTGGAGAGANGTCTTAACTCTTGAACCATGGGAGTTAATGCCTCATTAAAAACCTACAAAGATACCAAAAAATTTTAAAGCAAGAGTCAAATTAACCTTGCTCAAAACATTGGAAAAAGTATGGACCTGATTTCTAAACCATTGGGGAAACTCTGAGTGTATTCTAGCAGAAGCATTTCCTTCTGTGACTTGCTCAACTACAAGAAATGAGCTGGTACAAATGAAATGAATTAGTGTATAACTATTTAACCATTGCAAATGTAAGAGTTGGATGATGACGTACTCAAGGTAGGGCTTAACTTCACTGCAATTGATTAAGACATGGACATGAGCGGAGTTGAATTCAGCATCAGTTAACCAATGAGTGAATTCTTTTCCCGCATGACGGCCTGATTGTCAAAAAACTGATATTGAACCTTGACGAGGTTCAGCTTGCCATTGCATTTTCTGACATTATTGGGGGACAACATGAAGTTTGTGAAATAATGTGAACAAAAATATGTTGTCTCTCTGTGTAAGTAAGCTGCACAAATTGAGCCTTCTACTCTAGCTTTATTTTTAACTGAACGTTTGGATTCTTCCATAAACCTTTCAAAGGGATACATCCACCAGTATTGCATTGGTCCCCCAAGCCAAGCTTCNTATGCAAGATGGATTGGAAGATGCTTCATTGAATCAAAGAATGTAGGAGGGAATATTCTTTCTAATTTGCAGAGAATAATTGGGATATTTTCATCCATCTTTCTTAGGCAATTTTCCTCTAGTGTCGTGCAACACAAATTTTTAAAGAAGTTACTGATTTCTATCAGTAGATGTAACACGTGTTGTGGCAAACAACTAAACGCAATAGGGATGAAAGTCTCCATGAATCCATGACAGTCATGACTCTTCAAGCCTTGAATAATACCATTCTGAACATTGGCACATCTGGACAAGTTAGAAGAATATCCATCTGGCATTTTAAGCTCTTTAATCCATCCACACATTATGACCATTTTTAGCCTATTTTAGCAACTAGTTTTAGGTTCTACTGTGTCATATTTTGAGTTATAGGTTGTTTTTGTAGTGTGAGTTTCTAATTAGCTAGGTTTTACCCTTTTCCACATGTTAGCACAGTTAAATAAAAGTTTCTTAGGCTAGTTTAGTGCAGTATGCAAATGTTAACCATTCTAGTGCTTTTTTAGTTGTCATTTTGAGGTTTGAGTAGTGATATACTCAAACAAGTTTAATTATCATAATTAACCACTTCAGCAACTTTGTATGATGAATTGAAACATGTTAAAACTGAGTTGTAACTCAAAACTAAATTGCTACCAAAATTCACCTTTGTACTTCCCAAAATTGACTCAAAATATGTGGTTTTGGAAGTGATTTTGGTGCCTAATCCATTCTGACACTTTGCACTTGATTTCAACACTTTTAGTTCATCAAAATACACTT
>NC_028356.1:24828799-24830466 GCF_000741045.1 Vigna radiata var. radiata
ATATAACCAACATATATGCATGTTGGTTCGTCCTAAGTATCCAAATACATTGCTCAACGTTAAAGCTTGACCTTTAGATGCTATTAGTTTCTTCCTAATCTGAAGTATATTTGTCCTTGACCATATTCTTGAAACAAGCAATTGATGGATGAATATAAATGCTAAGGCTTGAATACCCGTGTACAACCATTAAAATTTCAATGACATATTTTAAGCTGAAATAGCACTAAGAGACTAAAAGAAGAAACAATAAAGACACCTTTTTTTGTCATTACATAAATGCAATAGCAGATAAATAGGATGTTAAACAAGCTAATTGATAACCTTAAAGGCATACAGAACTAGTGACATTAAAAATATTGTTTATAAAATACTAATCAAAAGCAAGAAATCCACTGGGGATTCAACATAGTATATGACCAGCAAAATTAAGCAAGGCAAATAGAAAAGGACAAACTTTACCTACCTGGAAATGAACTCTTGGAAACTTCACTGCAGCCCTTCAGCAATGAGACTTTTGCCCCCAACTTTAACCCACTGTGTTCAAAGCTTCAAAATGTTATGTGCCTCAGCCCTTGATCGAAAGCCTGAAAACCATGTACAATAATGAACAATTTTAATTAGTAAAACGCAGGAATTACAAAACATCAATCATCAAACACCTTGTTACCAAGTACAGGGGCTCAACAAATTCATCTTCAATAAAAAACCTACTTACCTCCATGGGAAGGGAAGAAACACAAACCAAGACCTCAACCAAGATGCTGGAAGCAACCTTATTCACGCGCAACAACAACCACGTCTTAAGAAATTGAATCTACCTCCTCACGTTGCGACAGCCCAACGTCCTCACGCCGCAATAGCACCGTCCTCACGCTGTAATACCACCGTCCTCACGCTGCCACACCACCAGCGTCACAAAACCCCTTCCACAAAATAACCACCGTTGTTGAACGGGAGAGGGTCTAAGGTTGAAGGGTGCGAGCTGTTTGGGGGAGAAAGCTTTCTTGAGAGGATTTTGGCAGAATGGCTGGAGACGAAAATCGAATTTATTATTTCATTAAGTCTGGCCAATACCGATGGGCACATTCCTTCGGTAAAGTCATTCAGCCAATACCGAGGGTTAAAAGCCCTCGGTAATGAACACTTAAAATGCCCACCGGAAAAGCCTTCGGTAAATCCCAATTACCGAAGGCCTTAAGGCCGGTAAAAACCCTTCGGTAAATCCCAGTTTTCCTGTAGTGTTTCTTTTCTTCAGCAATCCATTGAATACGGGGCTTTGGTTCCTGCAAATTGTTAGTAGGAACAGACGAACCAGATGCAATAACATCCCAAATTTTAGAATCAATAGACTCAATAAATATTTGCATTCTAACCTTCCAGAATGCATAATTTTCACCTGTGAATAAATGTGGTCTATTGATAGAAGCACCCTTTGCAAAGGTTTGATATGATCCTGCCATTTGAATTTGTCGCAACCAGAAAATCGCGACGGGACGACGACAATCCAAAAAAGATAAATAATTTGAAAAAATATGTTTTGGAGTCGCCACCATAGTTTATTCTGGAAAACTACGGAAAAACCATAAAAAGATAAGACAAGATCTGTGAAAACCAGAGATGGGTTCGGAAGTCGGTTACGTGTAGGGAAGGTGTTAGCACCCTAC
>NC_028356.1:24833846-24835349 GCF_000741045.1 Vigna radiata var. radiata
AAAAAATATCTTAGACTGTTCTTAATGGAAAATAAACTAATATCATATTTAGTATATCTTAAATATTACGTTTATATTAATTTATTTAAATAAATTACTAAATAACTTAATATTAATATAAAAATTTGTACTTATATCTGGGTAAATAAAACTTTAATCAGTCAACAAAATTTCACAAAAATATTTGAAAATATTGAAAATTATTCTACAACATTAGGCACTGGTTTAATCTGATTTTACAACACTAATGTATTTGGAGATCACAATCCCGTTCACTTGCCAACTTTTGTTCAAAATTCATTCAAATTGAATAAGATCCTGAAGTTTCACTGAGATATAAAACAACATCCATTAATTTATTATTTTTGAATTAGAAGTGTTGTTGACATTTATAAACTCGTTATCTTTTATTTAGAAGTGTTGAAATTAATAGTAANATAATCATCTCTCATTATAAATAATAACTATGATATGAAACTGTTAAAATTAATTATAACAGGGAGATATNGTTCCAATAATAAATTTANATGGTTGCTGNAAGAAGAGCTTAATGAATTTTGTTAGATCATGATATTTAATATATGTATTGAATCGACAAGAATCTAAACTCCACATAAGCCAGCTTTATAAAGATAAATGATGATGCTTGCTTTCGGTGTCTGACTAGAACTGTTCAAATACCACAGTCCCGATAATAAAATTTAGAAATTGATTAACTTTTCATGTGACTAATCTATCAGCAGGACCATTACATTTGTGGACTGCTCTTGATATGCTTTAGCATATTACAAGTGCCACTGTCACTGTTATGGCAATCAGTAATGCCGATATCCAAGTGTATTAATACATACATGCACACGCTTATGTACACCAAGTCTGAGTTTAGAGTGGAATTTGACCAAGTTCTGACAGAGTAGAACTGTGCTAGAAATATAATGCTTTAGGATACGAAAGTGAAAGAACACCGTAGAAGATAGTTTGTGTTAAATTCATCAATACTCTTTATGCTTCTGCTGAAGTTATTTTGCTAATTATAATTTATTCTGCAATGGTTTTGTGTGGATTAAAGTTATTTTGACAACATTATTATCTTCTTCTCTTAATTTTCCTTTCCATTGAACTGTAAAAATAAATTGACCAACGATTATGTTGAAGAATATGGCAACAGGTGGTTGTGATCCTCCTATTCCACCTTCAGGAAACTCAGATAAGGAGAAGGGGAAGAAGAAAGCTTATCCGGTGAAGTTGATGTCCCGTTTCAATAACGTAAGTAGTTCAAGTAGTCAACCATCTACACCTACCTCCATTGGTAGATCTGTTCCACCACCATTGGCAATTCTTGGTTTGACAACTATTGCACCATTTATTCCACCTTCATTGGAAGTTCCTGCCTTCACACCTAGTCCACAACAACGTGGTGCTGATCAATGGAGATCACCCTCCCCCCATGTTGGTTCTAACCCAACAACTCCTACAAATATTGCACCAACACCTCCTACAGGG
>NC_028356.1:24835600-24836474 GCF_000741045.1 Vigna radiata var. radiata
GTACAGTAATTTAGTAAAATCACTTAATAATGTTTAAAAAGACAGAAACACGTACTTTGAGGAAACTTCCAAGCACCTCTCTTGCATGTGTCATTAGAAACCTTCTTANNAATATTCTTTTGTTTGTGGCTACAAGGAACCTTTGGANTACAGATNAGAAAATAGGTATAAAGTNACCTTAAGAGAAATATATTGCTACTATTATTATTTTGGATAATTATTAAATAAGATGTTATATTATTTCGGTTTCACTATATATGACCCATACTAAAAGTAAGTCTTTTTAGTGATTACTTNTTATTGAATTAACGTTATAATTTAAAGGACCATAATTTNTGTATTAGGGATATATGTTTCAAGCCAAAAGGATATGATGGGTATTAATGTGTAATGTTAGTAAAACATTTCTTTCCAATTTGTACCTAGTAAAATAATTATCCATCAAACAAAACCTACTGTTAAATGATATAATGTGATAAGTAATTCTGACCTTTTCATGAAATAAGCTTTGGACAATTGTGTTGAGATCAATGTGGAAAGTGATTTTAGAATCTTTTGATGTTTGAATCCCCGAAAACATTGCTAGTTTTATTACTCCTTCAGAAAAAGTTATCATATTGGGACATTTAGTTACGATCACATTTTGTAAACAAGGGATTTGTAACTGTACCTGAATGAAACTCAGCGTCAGTCGGTCTTGAATTTGAATCAAGAACTGTTTTTGCTATATTGATCCTTTCCTGAAAACAAGAGGTAAAATATTAAGTAGAAGGCCTAAGACATCAAAGAATGGGATATCATATCATTAGGAAGCATAAAATTAATAAGAGAACTTACTGTTTCCATCACGTCACTCACATCATTTGGTGCAAAC
>NC_028356.1:24837950-24839263 GCF_000741045.1 Vigna radiata var. radiata
AATCCGTATATAACACTACCTACGACAGTATTATATACGGATTTTTTGCCGTATGTAATCCGTATATAACCAAAGATTATATACGGATTTGGAGCCTTATATACGAATTTTGGCTGTAGATAACGACGATTTTTCTTGTAGTGATCACACAACTAAAATGAAAAGAAGAACTAGCTCCCCTTACCTCTAGTGTGGATGGCCAACTCAAGGAAGAACCCTAGACCACTTTTTGAACCCCAAAGTGTGAGAATCACCTATAAATCATCAATTGATGATGGAAAACGAGTCTTAGAACCAAATTGAAGCTAGATTATGGAAGAAAACGAAATGGGTTGCATGCAATAAGAAATCACATGCTTAAAACCCTAGGACAAATGAGAAAAAGGGGTTTTCTTACTGGTTGGATGAAACGGAGATTCAATCGGTAGAAACGCTCCTCTTGAAGTCCCGAAGGTCTAGGTAGCTTCAATCCGAGAAACAAACGGTTAAAATTTGAGTTTGGATGGATGGAAAATGGAGCAATGAAGAGAAAAAGTATAAGAGTTGTGTTTTGGTGAAGGAGTGTCGTGAGTGAAACATGTGAGTGCAATACTTTTACAAAAGTTTATTTTTATGCATTTAGTCTTGGTCCAATGACTAGGTGTCACGTGTACTCCACTTAAGAGGTATTTTTACAAGGCATTACACATAATGTATTGAAGTCGTATAAAATTGTAATAATTTTAGTTTTTCTATGAAATGTCAAATATATTTAAGTTATATGACGTTATGCCAATTTTGATTCCTTTATAAAGATATACTGTAACAGTTTCAAATTATGACAACTTTAATTTTCTTATGAAAATCATTTTAGTATGACATGACTTTTTTTTTAAAATTTGTTATTTTAGTATAATTTCCTAAAATTCAATTTTTTTTTAAAAGAACTTACTTATATTTTGATAATTTCATAATAAAATTATACAAAACTACTAAAGTAGTCAAGAAAGAGTAACCTGTATTAATTGTGCATATATAGATTAAAGTAAGGCAATCACATCATTAATTTAATTTGTTTTTTCCATAAAAAGAAACTGGAATTTCGTAGTTGACCATGTCAACAAGTTTATTTTTCGTATCTGCATCATACAGCTAATAATGATCAACCATTAAACGTGAAGACCTATTACACAGTCTTCACGTTTGCACCTCGCCAGCTTTAAGTTTACAAAACATAATTGTTTCGGATAAATGGGGTCTTCCTCTACAATTTGATACTCCGACCGTCCACTGCCTTTGGCTCTTCACTGTCCTTCTCAGCCGTCCGGGTACCT
>NC_028356.1:24839773-24850245 GCF_000741045.1 Vigna radiata var. radiata
TGGTACGCTAAACGCCCGGACGTCTTACCCGATGTGTGGGGCCGGACGCCCTTATGAGACCGGACGCCCTTCCTGGTACATAGGCCCCCCAAGCCTGAAGTGGCGAAGTGACTGAAAGGGTTCAGTAAAGAGGTTGTTGCGCCTTTGGAGGGGGCGTGGCGCTGGGAGCGGGTAGACGGTTGCGATTTTTGAGGGGATAGTGGGCGGGAAGAGATACGTGTCCTCGTCTCATTGGTCATTCTGAGTGGTGCAGCGAACCGTCGCGAATCTGGACCGTTAGTGCGCCTTGGATCAAACGGTGGGTAATGCGTGATGTATTTCAAAATGTGGCTATAAATAGGAGTGGGGGAGGGTAGCTATTNACTCTTTTACTTCTCACTTTTTACTGCTTTGGAATTTCGAGCTTCAGGTAATAAATGGCTGCCGTTAGTGTTTATTCATCGGAGGAGTCGTCGGGTCGAGGCGGCGGGGGTGCGGCGGGAAGGACCTGTGACGCTCCTTTGGTAAGGGTTGAGGCGGCGGGAAGGGCCGATGACGTGCCTTTGGAAAGGAGGGAGGCGGCGGGAAGGGCCGAAGGTGTTTCGCCGCCAAGCTCTGTTTCTTCGTCATTTCTGGATGCCCATCAGGATGAGGACTCTGTCCCGCCTTCCCCGGACGGAGATCGATTGGTGAATGGCTATGGCATATTTTTGCTCAAGGGCGGGGTTCGGATCGATCGTGAGTCGGCTGAACCAGCCGAGGGGTGGCCTCGCATTCGCGGCTATCGGTGGGCTTCTCCGGAAGTGGGTGAGTTTACCTCCGATTTTGGGACTCATGACGAATTGTCGTGGTGGGCGAATCGGTCCTACATTGCCCGCGATGTTGAAGANGCCCGGCTATTTCGTCTGGGCGTCAGTCATCCGAATGAGCGCGTGTATCATGGGAAGGGTTCTAGCTCCGAGGACTTCTTCTTCGTATATGCGTATATGTTCGAGCAAATGTATGTCAGGGTGCCATTCACTGATTTTCAGGCGTCCGTCCTTAGGGAGTTAAAAATCGCTCCCACCCAACTTCATCCGAACGGGTGGGCGGCGATGCAAGCCTTCACATCCTTGTGTGCGGCGGTTGGGTTGACGCCTATGGTTCGGGTGTTTCTCCATTATTTCAACGTCCGCCCTTCCCCCCGTCGGGGGTGGGTGTCTTTGTCCTCTGTTCATGACCGCACTCTCTTCAAACCGTTTTCTNATTCTTTCAAAAATTTTAAGACGAGGTATTTCAAAATAATAATCAAGGATTCTGGGAAGTCGGAGTTTTTTGACGCCGAAGGCGCCCCTCGGTTTCCTTTCTATTGGACACAGGATCCTCCCAAAATAAAGGCATACGGTGTCACCCGTATGAATAATTTGGAGCGTGANGCCGTTCGGATCATAAAGGATCTGCCCCGCCGCCTCAACGCCCGCGGCTTCGTCGACTGTCTGAAATATGAGGACTATGACCAAATAGCCTTCGGTATGAATATGGCCGGCTCGGTCTCCTTAAGTTCACTTTTGACTTAGCTAAATTCTTGTTTTCCTTTCAGGATATATGTCGTTACCGNAGCCTCGACAGTCTGGATGGCTTGCTTCCACCCAACGGCGGAAAGGGGGTAGCTCAAGAGGTGCTGCCCAGCCCTCCGCGGCTTCCAGCCGGGCAACGTCGTCTGGTGTTCCTACTGGTGTACCTTTGAAGGTACACGGGGCGACCCCCGTTGCGTTGGTTATTCCGGANAAGGTGGCGGCTGACCCCGTTCCGGAGAAGGTCCAACCGAATCCTACCTTTGTTACTCTGGTCAATTCTTCGGAATCTCCTCCTGATTCGGCCGTCCCTCTCGAACGGAAGAGGAAAGCTAAAGAGGGAGGGAAGTCGTCTTCCAAACGTCATCGCCGAAGTGGAAGTTCCTCACTCCACCCCTTGCCAGCCGGTGTATTTGACATTGCCTTCGATGCTGCATCGAAGATGGAGTGTCGGCCTAGTTCCTCTCAGCTGGCGGTTATTGAGCCATTATCTGAGGAAGATCTATTGGGGGCGGCCGTGGAGCTGATGAGTCGGGGCGTTATGCTGGCCCGCAGAGCCCGTGAAAGCAGCAAAGGTCGTGACGCTCGGGAGCTTCTTCGTGAGTTGGCCGATGAGCAGAACGTGTCTGCCGGACTTCGTCGTCGCGTGGAAACGCTGGCGAAAGAGCATGAACATTGTTCCGAGACGCAGATCAAGTTACAAGCCGACTTGGACCTTGCTACTTCCAAGCTGGCTGCAGCGAACAAGTCTTTGGCGGATGCCAAGCTGGTTGAGGATGGTCTAAGAGAAGACGTGGAGAAGGAAAGGTTGGAAGTCCGCCGGTTGGCCAAGAGGGGGGGGGAATTGGCCGAGCAGAGTGAGCGGTTGTCCCAAGATTTGTTGGCTGCCAACACTGACAAGAAGCGGCTGGAGGCCGAGCTGAAGGAGGCGAAGGATGCCTTTGACAAGCTAGACGCCAGCGTGATAGATGAACATGAAGAAGGATTTAACAAAGCCCTTCGTCAAGTGAAATATTTGCTTAAGGTCGATCCGACCGCCGCTGGCTTTGACCTGTATAAGGATGTATATCAGGGCGAGATGCGCCCGGTGGAGGGGACTTTGAATGAGGAAACTGTGTTAGGGCCGGAGAATGAACCTGCCGTTGAAGCTGACCCAGGAATTTGATTGTTTGCTTATTGTATTTTGTTTTTTGGTCCGTGAGGTCGACTTGCAAACATCTAGGCGTAGCGTTTACTTGCATGGTCGACCCGTCCGGCTTTTGGCTTATACTTTTTACAGTATAATGGATTTGGCTTATTTCGTGGTTTACCTGCTACCGGACCTTATTTTATTTTATTATTATTATTATTATTATTTTTTTTTTTTTTTTTTTTTTTGGATGGATTTGAACGATGTGTTATTGGGGAGGTTCCCTTGATGGGACGGATCCCCTTTTGGGATGGATCCCTTTCGGGACGGATCCCTTTAGGTTAGTTAGGACGGATCCTTTCCATTAGGGACGGATCCCTCTAAGTATGTGTTATTGGGGAGGTTCCCTTGATGGGACGGATCCCTTTAGGTTAGTTAGGACGGATCCTTTCCACTAGGGACGGATCCCTCTAAGTTGTATGGGACGGATCCCTTTTATTAGGGACGGATCCCATTAGGTTAGTTAGGACGGATCCTTTCCATTAGGGACGGATCCCTCTAAGTTGTATGGGACGGATCCCTTTTATTAGGGACGGATCCCATTCGTTCTGTTAGCGGGTATTTAATTGGCTGAAGAAAGGGCTTTCATTTCATGGATTTCTCAAAAAGAGTACATCTGCTGAAAAATTAACTGAAGTAAAACTTCAAGTGTGTTGCATTCCATGTATTAGGAAGGAGCTTTCCATCCGGCCGGGCAAGGCGATAAGCTCCGTTTTTCAGCGTCGTGACGATTCTGAACGGGCCTTCCCATTTTGCCGCTAACTTTCCATGTTGGGATGTTCGCTTGGCTTCTCCGGTTTTCCTCCACACTAGGTCGCCCTCGTGGAATTCTCTGGGGCGAACCTTGGTGTTGTATCGACGTTCTACCAACCGCTTACATGCCTCTGCCCTAAGTGCCGCCCTGTCACGCCGTTCATCGATCGTATCGAGCTCTACTCTTAACACCTCATTGTTCATTTGCATGTCTTCGAGCCCTCTGCGCAGTGATGGTTCGCCAAGTTCGACCGGGAGCATGGCATCGGTTCCGTAGGTCAGATTAAAGGGAGTCTCTCCCGTAGTGCCGTGCGGTGTACATCTATAACCCCATAGTACTTCCGGTAGCTCTTCTACCCATGCCGATTTCTTTTCTCCTAGCCGTCTTTTCAATTCCGCCACTATGGTTTTATTGACTGCTTCGACTTGACCGTTGGTTTGGGGATGTTCAACCGAGCTAGTGAAATGCTTGATACCCAGGTTGACGTAGAATTCTTCCAGTTTTTTATCGATAAACTGGCGGCCGTTGTCCGTTATTATGATTTTAGGGAGGCCGAATCTGCATACGATTTTCCAGCAAAACTTCTGGACCTGTCTAGCGGTGATGGACGCTAGGGGTTCGGCCTCGACCCACTTTGTGAAGTAGTCGACTGCGACTAAGAGAAACCTCTTCTGACCCTGACCCGGGGGAAATGGTCCGACGATGTCCATTCCCCATTGGGCGAACGGCCATGGGGAAGTAATGGAATGCAGCGTATGCGGGGGGGCTCGAGTGTCGTTGGCATGGGCTTGGCAACTGAGGCAACGTTGCGTGTAAGCCCGGGTGTCGTCCTCCATGGTCGGCCAGTAATATCCGGCCCTTAGGACGCGAGTCTTCAGCGTTCTCTGGCCGGAATGAAATCCGCATATCCCGTTGTGTAGTTCATTCATTACGTATTGGGCTTCTTCAGGCGATAAACACTTTAAAAGCGGAGTGGAGAATCCTCTTTTGTATAGATCATCCCCGATTATCGTAAACCGGGCAATCTTCTTCGACTCGGAAGAGCTCACCGATTGTCCATCCTCCTGTTTCTTTATCAATTTCCGGACTTCATCGCGCCAGTCATGAGTGGCTGAAGCGATGGCATAGCATTCCACGGATGGCTGAAGTAATATCTGCCGGATAACAGTCGTTAGTTGGCCTTTTTCTTTTCCGGAACTGAGTTTAGATAACATGTCGGCCCTCGTATTTTGCTCTCGGGGAATATGTTGGATTTCGACCTTTTCGAATGACGCTATCAGTGATGCCGCGCGGTGAAAATATTTCAACAAGTGATCCTCCTTGACCTGGTACTCCCCCTTCATCTGCCCCACGACCAATTTCGAATCCGTTCGGCATATTAGGTTTCGTGCCCCCATGTCTTTGGCAAGACCTAATCCCGCCACCAGAGCCTCGTATTCAGCTTGATTGTTGGATGCTTTGAACTTAAATACCAGAGCGTATTCGAGCAAAAATCCGTTTGGTCCTTCTAACACTATTCCGGCCCCACTGGCCTGTCGTCCGGAGGCCCCATCGACATAAAGGGTCCATTGATCGATTTCGACCACAGGCAATTCGGCTGCAAAATCGGCGAGATGTTGGCCCTTGATGGAACCTCTTGGTTCGTATCGTAAGCCGAACTCTGAAAGCTCCACGGCCCATCCCACCATCCGTCCGGCCAAATCGGGTTTCCTGAGCACCTTAGCCACCGGGTGATTTGTCCTAACGACCACCTGGTGGCCCTGGAAATATGGGCGGAGCCGGCGGGATGCGTGGAGGAGAGCCAAAGCCACCTTCTCTACCTGTTGATAACGGGCTTCCGTCTCGTGGAGCGTGCGGCTAATGAAATATATGAGCTTTGGGGAGGGTTCTTCCTGGGTTAAGACTGCACTGATCGCTGTATCAGACACTCCCAAGTATATTTGCAGATCGTATCCTGATATTGGCTTATTCATGACGGGAGGGTTCATCAGAATTTCTTTCACTTTCAGGAACGCGTCCTCGCACTCCGCGTCCCATTTTCCCGAAGTGTCCTTTTTCATCTTTTTAATGATCGGACGGATTAGTTCGGCCAGCTTCGGAACGAAACGTGACAGCGCTGTCAACCGACCGACCAGCCGCTGCACGTCCTTGAGCGTGCCCGGACTCGCCATTTTCAGCACCGCGTCGCACTTGTCGGGGTTGGCCTCGATTCCCCGGTAAGTGAGCATAAATCCTAAAAATTTCCCTCCAGCCACACCAAATGTGCATTTTGCCGGGTTTAGTCGCATGTTATACCTTCTGATCTGGCCGAATACCTCTTCCAGATCCTGCAAATGTCCGGCCTCGTCGGATGATCGGACCACCATGTCATCTATGTAAACATCCATGCATCGCCCTATTTGTTCAGAGAAGACTCTGTCCATTAGCCGCTGGTAAGTAGCCCCAGCGTTCTTCAAGCCGAATGGCATTACTTCATAACAATAGTTAGCCTTCTCCGTCATGAAGGCGGTTTTCTCGCGGTCCGGCGCGTACATGGGGATCTGGTTATATCCGGAATACGCGTCTAAGAAACTCAACATCCGGTGTCCTGACGCTCCATCAACCAACGCGTCAATGCTTGGGAGCGGGTACGAATCTTTGGGGCATGCCTTGTTTAGGTCCGTGTAATCTGTACACATTCTCCATCTGCCGTTCGGTTTTTTTACCATTACCACATTAGCTAACCATGTGGTATACGTTATTTCTCTGATGAAGCCGGCTTCGCGTAACTTCGCGGCTTCCTCATTGACCGCTTTCCTCTTCTCTTCTCCCATCCGTCGCTTCTTTTGTGCTACTGGCCTAGCGTTCTTTACCAAGGCCAGCTTGTGGGATGCTACGGACGGATGAATGCCTGGCATGTCCGCCGCTGTCCACGCAAAGAGCTCCCGGTTTCGCCACAAGAGGGCTCTCAATTGCTTTTCGGTGACGTCCGCCATGCCTGTGGCGATAGAGGTGGTTTGGGAGGGGTCCCGGCCAATTATGACCGGTTGCGTTTCTCCCAAGGGTTCCAGGCGGTCCTCCGTATTAGTCCTTGGATCCAGGTCGGTCATGGCTACCTCTGACCTGGACATTTTTCGCCTATTCTCCTGTGGATACATCCGTAGGCCAGCGGCGTAACATTCTCGGGCGGTTTTCTGGTTCGCCCGTATAGTGCAAATTGACCCCCGGTGGTTTGGGTATTTCAAAGTGAGGTGCGGCGTGGATACTATGGCCCCGAAGGCGTTCAGGCATGGCCGTCCTAAAAGGACATTGTAGGCCGTGTTTGCTTCTACCAACAAATATCTTATCTTCATCTCTTCACTTTCCCGTCCGGTACCCAAGCGGGTTTGCAAATCGACGTAACCCCTTGTATCTACCCGCTCCCCGGCGAAACCTACGATTTGCTCGTTGTATGGGACAATCAAGTCCTCCGACATATCCATCTGCAGGAAGGTCTTCCAATATAATATATTGACCGAGCTCCCCTGGTCCACCAAGACCCGCCCTATTCCGTAGCGAGCTATTTCGACATTGATAACCATAGGATCGTCTTGGTCTGGATCCGGGGCGTGGAAGTCTTCATCTGTGAACGTGATTGGTGGCATGGTTCTTTTCCGAACGTCTACAGCGTGCACGGCTTTCAACGCCCGGATACTTCTTTTCCTAGCGGAAGAAGTATGCCCTCCTCCGGCGAAGCCCCCGGAGATAGTGTTAATCATTCCCCTCAAAGGCCGCTTCTGCCCTTCATCTCGGCTGCGACTTCGGCTCCTCCGGTCGGTCCTTCGCCTGTCCGGCGTTCGGCCGTATGCATGCTCTTCATTTCTCTTTCGCTCCCTAGGGGGACTCCTAGGTCTCGCCGTCTCTCTCCGAGACGATCCCTCCGACCGATGAACGTCCCTTTTAATGTATTGCTGCAATTGTCCCATTCGGATCAACTCCTCAATTTTATCTCTCAGAGTCAGGCAGTCTTCTGTGTCATGTCCAGAGTTTTGATGATAAAGGCACCGTTTACTCAGATCTGCTCCCGGAGGCGTTGGCCTTTTCTGAGGCGCTGGTAGAATATGGGCGCTCAGCGCCTCCTGCAATATCCGCGCTCGGGAAGCGTTGAGGGGGGTATATTGCGGGAACTTGGGGCCTCTCGGTCCCTCGCGAAGTCGAGGTCCGGCCGGCCTGCTCTGGCCTTCTCCCTTCCTATTATCTGTTTTCTCGGCCTTGGCCTCCTGCTGCTCCTTTCTGTAGTTCTGCTTCATATTTTCTACCCGGGCCTCGTCTGCCGCCCGTTTTCTCAATTCCTCCATTGTACTAGGGGGATTTCGACATATACTGTCCTTGAATGGACCGGGCCTCAGTGCCGGCATTACATATTGAAGGGCTAATTCTAAATTTAGCCCCTTGACCCTGCGGACCGTTTTCTGATATCGGTCCATGAAAGATTTCAGTGCCTCCTCCTTGCCCTGCTTCAGGTTCATCAGGTCCACCACCGTCATGTCATCCGCATTGCATGCGGCAAACTGTCTCTTGAACATTTCTCCCAAGCTTTTAAAATTCTCAATGGAGTTGATCGGCAACGAGTTAAACCACTCCAAGGCCTCTCCTTCTAGGGATAAAGGAAATGCCCTGCACCAGACGGCGTCACAGCCGGTCCGGAAGGTCATGGCGTTGATAAATGACTTCACATGGGCGGTAGGGTCGGACGTCCCATCATACATCTTGAATTGAGGAGGCACGAACTGCTCCGATATGTGTACTTCCATGATTTCCCGCACGAAGGGCACCAGAGTGGTCGTCTCCTCCACCTTAACCAACGATTGACTATCCTTATTCCCCTTTTCCTTTTTTCCGGACACATGAGCACTGCTATTCTCCCCTTCTAACGGTGTTCTTTTCTCTCCTGCTCCCTCTCCCTGCTCACCCTTGTCGCCTCCGTTCTTACTTTTCGCAATCTGAGCCAGACACTCCGCCCTTACGGCGGCCATCTCCTCCTCGTGCTTACGTTGCATTTCCATCATCCTCTGCTCCATCATTCTCAGCATGTCCGCCTGTTCTTCGGTGTTAGTGTTTCTCGTGGTCACCATTGGGTATAATCCTCCGGCCCCACGGTGGGCGCCAAAATGTTTCGGATAAATGGGGTCTTCCTCTACAATTTGATACTCCGACCGTCCACTGCCTTTGGCTCTTCACTGTCCTTCTCAGCCGTCCGGGTACCTGCTAAAAGCACTCCGACGCTCAAGTCAGTCCTCGCTCTTATTTATAGAGATAGAGAGAGAAAGTTGTCAGGCAGCATAAATGCACCATTAATAACCTTACCTACTGTTACCTTTGACCTCTATTTATAGTTTTCCAGATGGGCCAGGGATTACCTTTTGCTAATCACGGCCCAAAATTGGGCCCAATGTCCTTTATCCTGTTTAGTATGATGTTGATTATTGGCTTGATATTTCCTGAAGGCCGTCCGCCCAAACCGTTCAGACTTCTTATCCGTTGTTAAATAGTAGCTTTTTTAGGTAATGGTACGCTAAACGCCCGGACGTCTTACCCGATGTGTGGGGCCGGACGCCCTTATGAGACCGGACACCCTTCCTGGTACAATAATCAAATCAACTATAACGTCATATTTCAACCCAAAGAAACGTTCATATAGACACTTACGATCCATTATATATATATATATAGAGGGGTTTGCTAACTTGCGTACGCCTGTTTTTCAGTTGGTACATTTTAGCAATGTGTACCGGGTTTCAGTAGACAAAAATACCCTTATATCATGAATTCTAAGTTTTAAGGATAAGGGTATTTTAATAATTTTCATTCTCATAATTAAAAAAATAAAAAAAGAAACCCCAATCCCTTATTCACCTCTCTCATTGCTCTCAACCTTTCTCTTTCATCGCTTTCACTCCAACATTTTCTCTGTCATCCTTACTCTAGCCCTAATTGAAAAAAATAAAAAACATTTGTCTTATTTTAATAATTTTCATTCTCAAAATTAAAAAAAAAAAGAAACCTCAAACTCTTACTCACTTCCTTCATTCCTATCAACCCTTTCTCCTTCATCTCTCTCACTCAACGCATTTCCTCTGTCATCTCTGCACTAGCTCTAACTAAAAAACACTCATTATTAAATAAAATAGTTAGAGAAAAAAAATACTTACATAATTTTTCTTTATATAATTATAATAATACTTACATAATTAAAAAAACACTCATTATTAAAGCACCTAATTTTTTCTTTATATAATTATAAATAAAATTTCAAGATTTAGAATTTTTATTGTTTGANTTTATAATTGAGAATTTTATTGTATTTTGATTTGTTTTTTTCTTTAGTAAAGGAAAACAAGTTAATGAATTTCTACCAAAAAAATTAAATGGCCACGGAGCAATGTTACGTAGTAGTCTTAGAATGTAAAGGAATGATGCTCATAAGTCTTGGTGCAAGTTGTGCCCGTTGGCTGTAATATATATAGTGAAGATAATGAAATTAAAGAGATTTTGAATGAACTTTTTTTCGAAAGGTGAATATGACTTAACTCTTTACAAAAGTAAATCGTTTAATAATGAATGTTTTTTTAGTTCGGGCTAGTGCAGAGATGACAGAGAAAATGTTTGAATGAGAGAGATGAAGGAGAAATGGTTGAGAGGAATGAAGGAGGTGAGTAAGGATTTGGGGTTTTCTTTTTTTAGTTTTGAGAATGAAAATTATTAAAATAAGGTAAGTGTTTCTGATTTTTTTCAATTGGAGCTAGAGTAGGGATGACAGAGAAAAGGTTGGAGTGAAAGAGATGGAAGAGAAATGGTTGAGAGGAATGAGAGAGATGGGTAAGGGTTTGGGGGTTTCTTTTTTTATTTTTTTAATTTTGAGAATGAAAATTATTAAAATACCCTTAACCTTAAAACTTAGAATTCATGATATATATGGGTATTTTTGTCTACTGAAACTCGGTACACATTGTTAAAATGTACCAACTGAAAAACAGGC
>NC_028356.1:24850368-24851651 GCF_000741045.1 Vigna radiata var. radiata
ATATATATATATATATATATATATATATATATATATATATATATATATATATATATATGGGTTTGTTAATACGCGTACGCCTGTTTTTGAGTTGATACGTTTTAACAATGTGTACCAGATTATAGTAAACAAAAATACCCTCATTTATCATGGATTCTAAGTTTTAAGGTCAAGAATATTTAAATAATTTTCATTCTCAAAACTAAAATAAAAAAACCCAAACCCTTACTCACCTCCCTCATTCCTCCCTTACTCACCTCCCTCATTCCTCTCAACCTTTTCTCTTTCATCTCTCTCACTCCAACATTTTCCTCTGTCATCGCTACGTTGTCCTAATTGAAAAAAAAAATCAGAAATCCTAACATTTTCTCTGTCATCCCTACTGTTGTCCCAATTGCAACAACCCGTGACATCGTAATTTGTTGCTCTTGCTCTGTTCGTTCATTTGGAGGATGTGTTATATATTTTCCCTTCTTATTATTNAATTAAATCATGTAAATAAAACNTTCATAAATCAATTAAATTTTCATACATTATTTACACATCTACACCACATTTCATTATATTTTTAAAGAACAAGATATTTCCCTCTATTGTCCTTTTCCCTTTACATAAAGTGTTTCTCTTTCCTTTCTCTGGGATACATGATGTAAGATTACAACCTAGAATTGAAAGAATTTTACTCCTAGGGAGCTCTTCTATACCTATTTTTTAATTTCCTTATGTTCCTTTTTTATCACTGAATCAACTTCTAGAGGCGTTTAGAATAAACTTTAACCACTATGCAAGATAAAAAAAATAGTAAAATCATGTTTTACCTTTGAGATTTGGAAAGAGTAACATAAAGTGCAAAGTTTATATTCATTTTACACACATTAATAAATATAAAATGATTATAAAAGAGTAAACTTTTTCAATTTTTAAAAAATGTTGGAGTGATGACAGAGAAAATGTTCAGATGAGAGAGAAAATATCTCTGATGACAAAGGGTTTCTGATTTTTTCTTTTTAATTGGGGCAATAGTAGGATGACAGAGAAAATGTTAGAGTGAGAGAGATGAAAAAGAAAGGGTTGAGATGGATGAAGGAGGTGAGTAAGGGTTTGGAGTTTTTTTTTTTAGTTTTGAGAATGAAAATTATTTAAATATCCTTGACCTTAAAACTTAGAATCCATGATAAATGAGGATATTTTTGTCTACTATAATTCGGTACACATTATTAAAACCTACCAATTGAAAAACAGGCATACACGTGTTAACAAACCCATATATATATATATATATA
>NC_028356.1:24851936-24883268 GCF_000741045.1 Vigna radiata var. radiata
TGTGTGTGTGTGTGTGTGTGTGTGTATTCTTTAAAAAAAATAAAAAATCGCGTAGAATCAAAATTTGTTTTTTTCTCAAGAGATATATATACTTGGTGTCCATTTTAAACATCTAAATTTTTAAAATAGAATATAGGAAAAACTGTAGACATAAAAATAAATATAATATGATAAAAAGAATATGAATTAACTGTATGTGCTGCTCCAATATCCATATATATTAATATGCTTTTTATTTGTTTTGGAAAAATTCCAGAAAAATGAAAAATTGTGAGTAAAGCAGGGTAAACAGTGTTTTCATAAGAATGAGATGCTTACTACTCAGTGTTTGGATGACATGCCATGTTCTTTTCCGATTTGTTTCTTTTGCTGTTAACAAATGCTATCTTTTTTGTGTGGTTGGAGCATTGGGTTCATGAAAAGGCCATAATTTCCCACTTTTTACACCATTGATGTAATTCTAGTGGTAAAACTTTTTTTTATCTGGTTATGATCGTATCCTTGTTTGTGGTTCACGGAATTTGTAAAAAGGATTAAATTAAACACAAATTACGTTCTTTAGGACTACATTGAACAGAAAAAAGACTAAATTGAACATAATTACGTTTTTTAGGACTATATTGAACAGAAAAATAAAATGGGGACCATTTTGAATATTCGTAACCAAAACTGGGACCAAAAAAGGTATTTTACCTAAATTTATTAAAAAAAATGGTCTACTTTGTTACAAAAGTGAAAAACGTTAGGTTAATTTATCTTTAAATTTAATTTGTTATATGCTAATTCAAATAAATTAAATTTAACTATTTGATTGTTCACATTATCCTTTTAAGCATTCGATATTCGATGAAGTTCATATAAATATATTAATTTTATTTTCCATTCTATTCATATACTTTTTAAACTAGTAGGATCGCATTAGCTTTATCCAGAAATATTTATGGAAAAAAAAAATAAAAAAAAGTTTATTTTTTCTATAAACTACATGTAATTTATACCTTAAAAATTAATGAGATGAAATTTTACAAACAAATTTATGCATAAATTAATTAATTTATATGCTCAGGTGGTTTTTTTTTTCTTTCTAATAAGAGTATTTTTCCTCTAAAAAGAGTAAAAATAGTATAGTAGTTAAAATTAGTGTAGTTTACAATATAGTTATTAGTTTAGTTTAGTTTATATTGTAGTTTAGTACAATTTACAATTTAGATAGTAGTTCAGTTCAGTTTATATTGTAGTTTAGTATAATTTACAATTTAGTTAGTAGTTCAGTTCAATTTATATTGTAGTTTAGTACAATTTAGTACAGTATAGTTCAGTTTGATAAAACAAAAAAGGGTTCAGTTAAGTTTGCCTGAACTATTTTATACAAATTAGTTTTTAGTTCAGTACAGTTTTTAGCAGTACAGTTTCATTTGCCTACCCCTAATTATTACAATGCAATTCAATAAGGTAGTTTAATGACATGCTTCAATTTTGTTTTTTCATATTTTTTTAAATATTCTCTATTTCTTTTTAAGTGTTTCCTAAGGTTTTACACAAACCAATTAAAACATTAACTTTTTTTTAGTAAAATTTTTAATTTCTTTTTATAGTATAGCTCTTATGATTAGATATTTTTCATTGAAACAATTTTGTTTTCTCATCTAAACCAAATAAGCTTCTCTTTGTAATTTTTAATTTAAAACTTTTGCTTCTAGAAATGTTGATTTGAGAGATTATAGAAAGATTTTTATACATGTAGTTCATTTTAATATCTTTATTCTTAAATAATAAAATAAATTTTATTGATTAATGAGATAAATAAAAATTGAAAAATTATAAATTATTTTTAAAATGATTAATTAATACAAGGAATAATAACAAAATAATTGTAACATCCCAAGTATAGTATTGAAATCATAAAGGAAACATCACATAGCCAATAAGGTAAATCAGTTAACAAGCTGGGAAAGAAATATAAAATCATTTTTATTGTCATCCAAGGTAATTATAAAACTAATTTTATATACAACTAGAACAAGTATCAAAACTATGTACAAGAATGGTGTCTCAAAAACCACCAAGAAAAGATAAACTCTAAGGAAATGAAATACTAAAACTACTACATGTCAGAAACATTATCGCCTAACGCTTGCTCAATTGTCACATCATCATGCTCTGCTCACACCCACCAGATGATCATCGCCAAGAGAAAAACACAAAACAAAAAACCAAGAAACATACAACAAGGGTAAGCTAATTGTAAAACAATTATTCATATTAAGGTAAATGCAACATACAATTTCAAGCACACCATAAGTAGAACATCCTTCCCATTCACACATATTGACTCAGACGTGGTCAAATCCTTTAATATATAGTATAAATGTCGAGCCATGGAAGGTTTTGCACCTGTGTTGTGGAACAATTGACCCACTCAAAACTACCACACAAGGTTAGTCCTTAAAAACACCCTTTGCCACCATGAAGAAAGGCCCTCAAGCTAGGACCTTATGCTCATCTCACAAAATGACTCACCACTCTCTAATTGAGCATGGATAATCATTACAGTGTCTGGATAACCTCCATATCGGCTTCTTACAATTTATGCTAGTTCCACAGATGAATCGCCCAATAAGAAATTCCTCCTTGGAATTCTTTTCCACAATATTTCATTCACACTTTGATAACCTCATAATACATTGTATCCAAACATATATAACATTGATTATATTTCAAAGGACCATAAACAACCCAATAAGTCATCAAAATTCACATGAAACCATTCCATATACATTTATACACAAGAACAGTCCAAGAACCACTAAATAACACAAACCCTCCCCCCATTAAACTCATACTTAGGCAAGAAAAACAACTTTGAAATCATCGCCAACAGCTCTAAAAGGGTCCAAAACCCCCCAAAATGACCTAAAGAATGTTCAAAACTGATACCCAAAATCCCAAATTTGGTATTTCCAAAACTTGAAAAAGAAACCAAAACTAATGGGGTAGCGCTCAGCACCCAGAAGCTACCCCTCAGCACTAGAGCCACTGGAATGGTGGCGCTCAGCTCTAGAAGACTATTGCTCAGTGCCAAAAACTACCCCTCAACGCCATATCAATTGACAACACATTGTGTTTATGGACTTTGATGCACTTAAGACTTGTTTTAATTATCAAATGGATTCCTTACACCCTAGAATTGATGGAAAAACATATTTAGAATTAAAACAAAGTACCTATTTGATCATTAGACCCTAACTAGGTGCATTAAACCCATATGAGAACTCCAAAAGTACCCAAACTAAAATCTATATTTTCTATCTCAAAACTCTGCAAACTAAAGGTATGAACAAGTCTTAAATAACTCAATAACAAACCCTAAAACATCAAATTTTTCCTATACCTCCTAAATCAAAATATCACTAATGAAACCCCCCTAAAATGAACTAAATTCATATCAAAACACATCCAAAAGATGAAAAACCAGTTTTATATCAGAATTTTGTTGTCATAACACTCAAACAAGTCTTAATCAACACTTAAACCCCTCTCAAAACACAGTTTAATCAAAATAACCCTTCTCTTAACTTTTCACCTATCAAAACCTTTTTTTTTTCACTCTAAAATAGTAGAGGTATGAACTAAATTGCTCTTTCTCAATCTAACTTCATAATATAAGTATGTTAGAACTTAAACTAATTATACTAGAACCCATGATCTTTACCAAACTATAGATTTCTCTCTAAACTCATTACTCCAAAATTTGGCATACCAACACCTATCAATTTAAACCACCAAGTATTACCTCAACCATTTCTTTTCATTAATATCATCTTCAATAGAGTTTTGCATTTACTACCATACCAATTTCAATATACATGCACTCACACAATATTCATACATACATATAACACAAGCACACATCATAAACTTATTCACCCAATTTAGAATATTCAAATTATCATAAACCACATAAACACATCAATAAAATATTTCAAACTTCTGACTACATATATGAAAACAAAATTAACTTCCTTTACCTTAGGGAGAACTACCACAACTCTTTAACACCCGATCGTTGCTTCCACCGTAAGGAAATTCTAGAAAAGCCTACAAATCACCAAGTGATGATTGAAAACGGACCTTAGAACCTCAAATTGACTAAGAATCAAAGGAGAAACACTTTTACATGGAAAATAGATTTACATGTATGAGGAGAAAAAGGGCTAGAAATTGACCTGCTCTATTGTAGAAATTGATCGGTAGATATTGAAGACAACTTAGCAGTGATCTCCTAGGAACATCCTGATCGTCAAATAGATGATTGAGAAGTAAAAAAACTTAGAGAAAAGGTAAAGAGAGTTTAGAGAACGTGTTCTGGAAAGATAAACTGTGTTTTAAGTGATGAGACGAGTGTATGAAATTCTATTTATATTATCAATCTATTTTAAAATAAAATAATTGATCTCATTATTTTAAAACATTTATCTACTTTAATACTCTATTTTCTAGGTTATTAGAATAATAATTTAATTTTTTTAACATTTTGAAAAGTGAAAGTATAATTGATGTAAAATAATTAACGTAATATGGAACTTTAGAAATGACAGATAAAAAAAACAATTGTCTTTTTCTTCTAAAAGCACATCTGAAAAAGGAAAAGGATAATATTTAATATCCACACTAATAAGTAATTTCTATCAGAATATAACTAGTTATGCGAAAAGAAAACAGCTGCAGAAAGGAAAATAGAAGGAGCAGAGAAATAGAAAATGGATGGATTAGAGAAACAGCAGATAGAGAGAGAAGACAATATGAAGTTTGTTGTCATTCTTCTCTCGAAGACAAAATCTCTAGTTATAGTTTGTTAAGAACAAACAACATGAGAAAGCCAAACTTTATTTTGTACGCTTATCCTGGTCCGTATAGAAATTCCCCATCCAATTGGGGTTTTTCTTCTTTCTATTGGGCTTCTCATAACCTTGCTTATTAACTTATCATTGGTCCAGCGTATTAACTTGTAGTAGGAATTTCTATTTTATAAGTTAGAAGTTACTCGAGAGACACCTTTTAGCTTTTTCTCTTATTATTTTTTTATATTTTAATAATTTTGTTCTTATATTTATTTTCCTTTTTATCTAGTATTAAACATTTCAATTTTCTAGAGACAATTATTTCACTACTATTAATATTTATAGATTACTTTTAATTTTTTTATGTACTTCAAATCGATAATTATTCAATTTTACAAATCCAAACAGCTAATATTTTAGGAATTCCTATTTTATAAGTTAAAATTTTATATACAAAATACAGTTCATTAGAGAAAGTTAAATATATTTACGCCAGCTTTACTCAAACTCCTATGATTGTTACTTAATCTTATGAATATGAACGTGATATATAATGAGAGTTTTAATTTGTTTAACATTTAAGTAAATAAATAAGTTTAACACATGATGTAATTTGATCTAAAAAGTATAGCTTCATTAATTTACCAAAAAAATGGCAATTGCACCATAAGAATGCATTTATTTTCTAAACTTTCTACCAACACAGTAAAAATATAAACATGTAAAAAAATGATAAATAGTACAAATGTAAGTTTGGGTAGGTATAAATGCATAATATTGTTGAGTTTTTTTATGATTGTGAGTCATGAGTTTACATTTTACTTATATCGAATTCTCATAGTTGGATTTTTATCACTTGGCTCCATTGAAACATAAAAGTAATGGCATACTGTTGTTGAAACTAAACCCTGTCATAAATGAGAAGGGAAGAATAATGTGGTTCTTGAGGTGTATTCATGATTATCTGAGTTTAAAGGGTCAAAATGAAACATTCATCCGATCTTAGTTATGGCCCTTAATTAATCACTATCTGCAGACATACGGAATTGAATAAGCAAACACAGCGATTTACAGTTCAGTCAATTCATGACTGTGTCCATATCCATCTCTCTATACTTAAAACAAGGAAAATAAATCTTCAAAGGACTATTTTCCCATACAAAACCCGAGCATACTTAAAAAATGGGCTTATGGTCAAACTAAAATAATAATATACGCATCTTTGAATTAATTCTATAAAAATTATACGTTAATACGTGTAATTGCATTCTAAAATTAACTAGATTTTAATATAGATTCAGTTATTGAACAAAGAGCTATATAAGAACTCCTCTACCTAGTAGTGAGTTTCACTGTCTTGATGTGGTTCTTCTGAACACCTTTTTTTCTTCTCTTTCTTTCCGCTTTGTTTTCTATTGCTTCTTGAATTCTCTCTTCATTTGTTGTGAACATCTTTTGGCCTCGTCGAAGCAATGGTGGGAGGTGGCAGCTCCAAATCCGACATCTCCTTTGCTGGCACTTTCGCCAGCAGTGCTTTCGCTGCATGTTTCGCCGAGGTACATCTGTCATCTAATATCTCTCTTTTCAATAACTCTCGTCTGGATATTCACTTCATCAAACTTTCTTTTCTGGGTAATCTCTCTTTGTTGTGATCATGTGTAAAAATCCTGTCTTTTTTGCGTATTGGACCTTTTCTTAAAAGTCTTGGATGATCGTGCTATATAGTGTGACAAATCATTCATTGGATGAGCATCTGAGACCTTTTTTTTCTTTTTGCGTTTAACTAGTCCTTAGTTAATTTTGATACCCTTTTGAATAGGATATGGGAGGTGGTACTGTGTTTCATTATCAAAGTGTGCTTGTATAAGTGTCTAGCCAATTGCTTCTTGCCAATGTTGTGTATTGAACAATGGCTACAGAGGAAAGGTGTTTTTTTACTAATATGATGATGAAAGGTCTTCGCACTTTTCTGGTTCATTCAATATGGATGATTATATTCCTGTGGTTTTTCAAAACCTTCCGCATGTTATTTTGGCCACAACACGAAAGGTTTTGAATTCTCTCTACAATTGTAACTTGGCTGCAATCACGACAACACTATGACTACAACTGCAATATCAAACCTTGATTATTCTATGGTTTATGGATCTTGGAATTAGAATGGTGGTATCAATTGATTTACTCTAAAATCATAATACCTGTTTGGCTAACCTGTCATATCTCAGGCTGCAGTGAAAATATAGCATAAGAAACAAATAATATTTCATTAGGTATCTTTCAGTTAAAGATTTGTACTAAACTTTTCCTTAGCTGTGAATTTTGGTCCTGTTACTCTATGTGAATATTGGTAATTGGTTCTGCTCTTTATATATTTACTAAGCTGCCTTGTGTTTTAGGTTCACTTGTCATATTGCTTTTACAAATACTTAGTCCCTGTGTTGTATATAACTATTTGTTTGAAATTATTGCTCCAATAATTCAGGTATGTACTATTCCTCTGGACACTGCAAAAGTTAGACTTCAGCTTCAAAAACAGCCGGTGATTGGTGATGTGATCGCCTTACCTAAATATAGGGGAATGCTTGGAACCGTTGCAACCATTGCCAGGGAAGAAGGTCTTTCAGCACTTTGGAAGGGGATTGTACCAGGGCTACAACGTCAATGTGTGAATGGAGGTTTAAGAATTGCATTATATGATCCTGTGAGTTTGGAACCTTGCATTGGAGAATGTTCATTTGTTTGCAGTTCATTTCCACTGTTTGCGAATGTGATCTGATGACATATATGTCATGGGGTTTATAACAGGTTAAGAGTTTCTATGTTGGACCTGACCATGTCGGAGATGTTCCATTGTCTAAGAAAATTCTTGCTGGATTTACAACCGGTAAAGCCCATTCCTGAACATTGTATTGCTGTTTTAGAATTATTGATACATTATGCAAAACCACAATGTTGAACCACATGAACTTGTGTTATCATAAGGTGCTATGGCAATTGCTGTGGCCAATCCAACAGATCTTGTGAAAGTTAGACTTCAATCTGAAGGAAAATTGCCTCCTGGTGTGCCCAGGCGCTACACTGGATCATTAAATGCTTATTCAACAATAGTGAGACAGGTATTTTCATATAACTTGATATGGTTTGTGAAAATGGGAAGGTGTATTCAGTCCTTTTTCTGGTTATACTTAGTTTTGTTCACTTGCTTCCTACACATAGGAAGGAGTTGGTGCTCTTTGGACTGGGATTGGACCCAACATAACAAGAAATGGTATCATTAATGCTGCTGAATTGGCAAGCTATGATCAAGTGAAACAGGTAATGCAAAAGACACTAGACTTAATTTTGGAGTAAAACCTTGTAATCTCTTCATTTTAATTTTGTATAACTTTATTTGTTTTGTTGCAGACTATTTTGAAAATTCCAGGATTCACCGACAATGTTTTAACTCATCTTCTAGCTGGTCTAGGGGCAGGGTTTTTTGCAGTTTGTGTTGGCTCCCCTGTTGATGTGGTAATCTTTTGGTGTTTACTTGTGAATATACATAGTTAATTTGTCATTTTATGCATAGTGTGCTAATATCCTACAATTTACCATAAGTTTCAGACTTTCTTCTTCATTCAACGATAAACTGATAAATCCAGTGATAATTGTAAAATGGTTGAAATTGTTAATACATTCAATTCTTAACCAAAAAGAAGATTTTGCTGTGACAGATGATCTTTAGATCAAATAGGATCGATTTGTTGACAACATCTTTTTTAATTACTTCTTCATTGGGCCTGATCAATGAGCTTCTTCATTACTCTATTTTTATCATTATCCTAATTCATTGTTCTTTTGTTGTATGGACAGGTTAAGTCAAGAATGATGGGAGATTCTAGTTACAAAAGCACCATTGATTGTTTCATCAAGACATTAAAAAATGACGTATGATTGTTTTCCACTATCACTATTTCTCTCTCTTGCATGTTTTCTTTGATTTTAAATAGTATATTTCATGAATATAATTGCTCTGGCTTTTTACTAAAATGCATCACAGAATTTTACAATGTCAAACTTTAAATGGTTGTTGACTAAGCATGATCTGCTAAAAAAACTCCCTTGATAATTTCTAGCTTTGGCTAGATTACATCATTGTACATTTGCCACACTTAATTGGTTATGGAATGTAATGTTTGCAGGGACCTTTTGCTTTTTATAAAGGGTTCATACCAAATTTTGGAAGGCTAGGATCATGGAATGTGATCATGTTTTTAACTTTAGAGCAGGTACAAGTTGAATGCTTTGTAATAGCTTTCCATGAATTTATCCTTTCCTTTTTATCACCTTCTACATATTTTTATAGCATACTTATCTATTGAGATAGAGATCAGAAAACCCAAAATTTGCAGAAGAATTTTGTATTGACTTAACCATGACAATTGTGATTATGGTTTGAGTCTCTTCAGACTGATATTATCGCACTATTCATATTGCTTTAACATGGTAAATTGGGCAGTTTTCAATCTCACTTGTTTTGTGTTACCTGTGACAGGCTAAAAAGTACGTCAAAAGATTAGAATCCGCTTGACTTCGAACAGTTTGCTGTAGAAGTTTCTTCAGTAGAATTTCATTTTCAAGAGAATAAAACTTCTCTTTTTTTGAATTGGAATGTTCCAAAACATTTATTTTTGTTGGGGAAAGGAAGTATCAAGAAATGACAATAGTTATGATGTAATTCTCATAAATTTTTTCCTAGTTGGGCTTAGTGATGCAGTGTTATGTGTTTCTTCAATATCAAGAGAAGATAGGATCTTAACAAAGGTTTTCTCAGTGCAAAATTTCTATTCTAAATCCAAATTTTTTTCACTGCACACAACACAGTAATCGACAGTACAATTTTCTTCTCGCAAGAGGAGAAATTTTATTCAGGACACATGAAGATGAGTTCAAATGATATTAGTTGAACTCAACTTTCAGGGATTCTCTAGCCTTTGTATATATCTACCACATTAAAGTCACAAGTTTAAATATTATGAAAGGTCTACTCATTCCATATCAGTATATTTAAAAAGTAATATACTAAAAAATAATTCATAAAAAAATTAAATAAAGAGTTAAAATGTAAGATATTAGGCAAAAATTTAATTATAAATGAAAATTTCTGTTCTGTTCAAAATAGACTTTTTTTACATTTAACCCCCGTGGACTGTTATATCTTATTATTTGTCTCCATCATAAACTTGAATATGCCTTTCTATAATGAAGGAAACTATTTAGTTATAAACCACGATCGTATTTCTTTATTAATTTATATTTTTTTAATAGAACAAAAACATTTTTTTTATTTTTTTTAAAAGCCTGTCAATTAATAAAAAAAATAGTTTTTTAAAATATTTGAATTGAGTTAAAAATACAATCATTTTCTAAATAAAAAATATGGTTTAAACCTTGTTTTTGAAGAATATTGAGGATCTTAATTGAGTTTTAAATTTTGTAAAATCTAAATAATTAAGTCTTTTTCATTAAGTGGATAGACGTTAAAATATGATGACATGTACACAATAAATAGGATGAGGTGAATCGGTTTTATTAAGTGAAATAATTAAATTATTACATTAAATTTAGTAAAGTAAAAGAAAAAGGAAAAAATATTAAGATTATGAAAATTTCAGCCCAACACCCTGCCCTTCTCTCACTGTCTTCTTCGTTATTACGGATGGACAAACGGAACTATATCGTTAAAAATTGTACTGAATTAAAAATTAATTTGTTTAAACTGAACTAAATTGTAAAATAGTTCAAACTTTCTTTTGTTTTATCAAACTGAATTGTACTAAACTACAATATAAATTCAATTGAACTACTAATTTAATTGTAAATTGTATTAAACTACAATATAAACTGAACTAAACTATTAACTGAATTGTAAACTGCATTAATTTTAACTACTATAGTATTTTTACTTTTTTTAGAGAAAAAAATACTCTTATTAGAAAGGAAAAAAAAAAACCACTTGAGTATATAAATTAATTAGTTTATCTATAAATTTTTTTTAAATTTTCAACTTCTTTTAATTTTTTTTTTACTTACATTGTTAATATAGTTAAGAACCAAAGTCAAAAGTTCTTAATTTTTTTTTTATCTCATAGACATGTTTTGGTTGAAAATTCGAAGCATGATTTTCATTGCTATAAAATATTTCGCTCCATTAGTGTTAATTTAGATGAGCTTACGAGTTTAATAACAAATAATCGAGATATCCATGATTTCGTTTTTGTTATTTTTCGTAAATGTAAGTAAATGTGATCATACATTACTTCCAAAATATTGACAATTTATTTTTTAATGGTTATGATGGCTGAATCATAAATCAGTATTTTTTTTTTTTCCAGTTTTTTCCGGCCTTCGTGCTTCCATTCTCCATTAGGAGCTCTATCAACGCTGTCTCGAAGCAGTACACGTCTGCCTCCGTGCCTATGTTCGAGTTTTGGTCGTGTTGCAACCCAAAATCGAAGATCCATGCAGGTACGCGAGACCACGCGTTATCCCAATCCTCTACATTGGTGTCCCCTTGGAAGCTCGTGCACCAGCAGTTATCGATAAACCAAAACCCCAAAAATTTGAATAACCCTCTCTGCCTTCTCCTTCTTCTTCCTCTCCCCCACTTTAAAAACCCTTTCAGATTGAACACAGTCTTCCATTGGGTTGGTGACTGATTCGAAGGAAGCGCTGAGAGTGATGGGGATGAGAAAGCTGAGAAGAAAGAAACTAGTGCGGTGAAGAAGAATATTGAGAACAATAAGGAGAGGACGAAGGAAGAGAAGAAGACAAAGAAGATGGGGTTTATTTTTTCCTGATGAAAGATTGTGTCTGATGGGTTGTGAGTAATGACGAGAAATTTCTTTGCAGGTCTGGTAACTATGGAGGTTGTTGGGTGTATAAGGGAAGGACGGCAGCTTCGGAGGATAATAGTGCACTGTTCCCAATTTTCATTTTGACAATAATGGCCATTCCTATAGTGTCATATACAATAACAAAGTTGTATCGAGCTGCCTCTAAGAAAGCAAAGAGCATACACTATCAGTGTCTGAATGCTCGCGGTCTGGCAAGTACCATAAATCGACATTCAAGAGGGTCTAATCATGTTTATGTCATTGTCTTTAGATGTTTCTTTAGTTATTTGTGGTATTTAATCTAACTCTGGTATTATGTCTTGTTTCTCCTTCTGACTCGTGCTCTTTTCCCTTTGATTTTGTAGATTTCGAATGTAGTTATGGAGTCTCTAATGATGATTTTGGAGGCTTCAGACATTTTTTATGTTGTGGGGAGACTTTGGAGAGGAAACGTTGATGCTGCTTGTGGGGAGGGAGTGGAAGAACGTTGTGGCAAGATTCCCCTCTGCATCTAAACCCTAATTTGGATGAGGAATTACTTTTTCTTTTTCTTTTTTCTTTTTTCTTTTCTTTTACTTTATCAAATTCTACGTTATAATTTAAATTTTATTTTTATGTAATTTTATCAACATATTTATTGTATAACAAGTATAACACGTCAGTCGTTTTTGATGTCGTTTTTGATCACTTAACAGAAAAAGTTTAATTGTTACAATTTTACAAAAGTTTAAAATCGAATTGAGACCAATTTCAACAAGAAAACTCACTTGAGATTCTTCAACAAATTATAAGATGGTTTCAGGATTTAAACTTAAAGAATATCTAAAAGGGACTTATGTGCCAAAACTTTATTTATATATTTAAAAAAAATGCATACAAATTACATAATCAATTAAAGATTTTAAAATTGTGAAGACCTAGAAAATGATATTTTAAAAGTGATAGTGGATTAAAAAAAATAAGACTCGATTACTTTAATATTAAATGGTTTAATATAAATAGTTTCATTATAAATGAATTTCATTATATTAAAAACAAACCATGTCTCTATAAACCACTCTTCTAGAATCTTTTGTCTTCTCTTTAAGGGTTCTTGCACCTTGTTCATCTGTTTGAAGATCAGAGACCGCGTGTTTGATTCTTGCAGTGAGATCTTCAATTCTACCCAATCAATTTCTCATAGAGTAAGTTAGTTTCTACTTTTTTTTTCTAGTTTCATGTTTTCCGATGCATGTGATATTTAGCTATGTCACGTGTATGGTTTGAGTATTCTTTTAGGTTTTTTACTGATCAGTGGTAATAATGACATACCTAGATCGTGATTTTGTTGTATGTAGGTGTAGATAGAGCTTTTCGAGCTATGAAAGCAGTATATGGTCTTCTAAAACAAGTTGGTCTTCTAAAAAGGTGAGGAAAGCTAGTGTTTGTATTTAAATTGAATAATAATGTATGAAATTGTGATTGTGAGTATGTATGTTGTTGTATATATGGTTGGCTATGTATAAAATGTTTGTTTTGGCGTTAACTATGTTTGATTGAGAATAATGGATGAATGATGCTTGATCCTTTGTGTAATTTTTGTCTGAACTTAGAGTAACCTGGTGAATGCAATTAGTGTGATGTTATTGGTATTAATTTTGGTTAAAATGTTAAAGGGAAAGGTATGAGTAGAATTATAGATCAATTTTGGTCTAAAATGGAGGTTTGAGAAGTGATTTAATGAAATATTGGCTTAAGGTGAGGAATTATGGTTTAGGACAATTAATTTGGTCTTTTGTAACTTGTTTAGGATGAGAATTAATTGATAAGTGGTTTAGAATGGGATGATAGTCATTTTGGTGTATACAATGTTGCTTAAAGTGTATTTTTAGGGGTTTTGGAAATTGAGTTTTTGAGAAAATGGTAGATGGGGAAACTAATGCTTTAGGGTCAATTTTTAAGTCATTTAGGACTTGTTTAGTTGTTGAGTTAGGCCAAATCTGAGGTGGAGTTGATACATAAAAAATAGTTTTAGTTCAAATTGGAGGTTCTAACTAGTGAAAACTTAAAGTATAGAGGTTGTGATGAATATGAGGCATTGAGGTATGTTATTAAGTCCATTATGACTTGTTAAAACCTTTAGTTTACGGAATTTGGTGTTAGAAAGTGTAGATTTGAGTTTGGGTAATTTTGGAGATGTCAAATGGTTTAATGCACCTAGTCTCGGACCTAATGAGCAAAGTGGTACTCCATGTCAACTATAAATATGTTTTAGCATAAATTCCAATGTTTAAAGAACATATTTGATATGTTGGAACAAGTCACATATGCACTAAAACCAAAAAGCTAGTTGTTGTCAACTGATATGGTGCTAAGGGGTAATTTTCTAGCGTTGAGCATCATATTCTAGTGCCTCTGGCACTGAGGGATAGTTTTATGGCACTGGGCGCCACATTCCAGTGGCTCTGGCATGGAGGGGTAGTTTGAATAGAATTTCTAAGGATAAATTCTTGATGGTGGTTTCAAGTGTTGTTAGTATGAATATAGGGAACTCAGTCTTGCAGGTTATCCTAAAACTCTAATGATATTTCATTTTCAATTAGAGATGAATGGTACATGTGATGAAAGTAGTAAGAGGTTTTAGTCTAAGTGCTTCTAGTATGACCTAAGACGCGATACAGACTAACCTTGTGAGTGTGGTAGGGTGAAACACATTGGCAATGACTCTACAGGATGATTGTTTTAATTTGGGTGAAATGTATTGTATGATACAATATTAATATATCTTGTTGGTTTCTTTTTACCATTAACTTACCCTTTCTTTTGTCTTTGTTTATCTGCCAGTGTGTGTTTTCTCTTTTGCAATGGTCACCTTAAATAATGTGAACTTAGGGGAAACTTCTTTCCTTTGTATCAGCGTGAGGTTGAGGGTGAAGCAGCAACATAAATAAATCTTTGTTCTCCAGGTTTAGAATCTTCTTTGGAAATCGATAGTTTTCTTTATTAGTTATTATCTTTGTAACTCTTATTTTAGTGATTTATGCTATTAAAATGACACGTTAAAAAAATATGTGCATGATTATAAAAAAATGGTTTAGACCCTCGGATCATCCTCGTATTTGTAGGAGAATCTCAAGTGATTCCTCTAGTTTGTAACGGTCTCAATTGGGTCCAAATTTTTGAAAAATTGAGCCAATTTTGCCCTTTCTGTTAAATGATGACAAACGACATTAAACTGTGATGACGTGATCCACACTTAAAACGCTAATGTAGCAACGCTATATTACGTGGAATTGTTTTTTAGGTGAACAATTTATGACATGGCACAAAATTTAATTGGAAAAGTTGGGGATTCAGAGTCTTCATCATCCTCCACTGTCTTCATCTTTCCTTTTGAGCCTTAGGTATATATTCTCCATCATTTTTTCTTCTCCTTCGGGGTGGCGGAGGCATAATTTCGGTGTGTGTACTCAACTTAATCCTCAAGGTTTTTTGTCATGCTAGGGAGAGTTTTTCTCCTTCTCCATTTTAGAGGGGTCGCAGGGAGCAGGTTTAATTGGATCTTAAATAATTCTACTGCGAGAAAAATCAATTTGTATTAATTGAGGTTGTTTGCTTGATTTTCCTTCGACCATGCGAGTCGTGCGGAGCAAAGACTTCTGTTGGGGCCTTTCACTTTGTTCTTCTCTTTTTGGGATCAATGGCTTAAGTGGGTCTTCCTTGTCAGAACCTAGATGCCAAACACAAAAGAAAAAAAAAGGACTTTTGGTTTTTTTTTAGTCAGAAAAGCCAACGATTTTTGGGGACAATTTATATCTATTTGAACTTAAGGTGAGTTTTAGAATCAAGATATGTTTTTTGGTTTTTCTTGGTAAACTAGTATGGCCTGCAGGGGTTTCTATTTCCTTAAATTAGTTAACACAATTTCTGATGGGGTTATCTGAAATTAAAGTTGTTGGGAGGTGATATGATCATAGATGGGGCAACAATGAAGAGCTTTTAGAGTGACAAAAAGAATAAAATAGAATAGTGTAGGTTTCATGGGCTTGTATTTTGCCTCTTTTACTTTCATTTCATTTCTAGTGAGGAAACGTTTATAAACTCTTCATTTTCCTTTAGTACAAGCAATGTGGAACTTCACATAGCTTGAACTTAAAAGAAAAGAAGAGTAATTCATTTTCCATAGCTTGTAGTACAAGATAGCATAGCTAGTGTTCATGTTTTGAACTACAGGAGAACTAGTTGCCTTATAAAGCCTTTGGAGTGGAGAGAATTGAGCAATGTGGGACTCAAAAGTCCCTAGAGGACCTACAACAGCCGTTGGACGGACTCCACACTCAAAAGTCTCACATCTCCTAGATCTTGCATCCTAGCTCACTCCAAAGGTTATATAAGAAGGCTTATGGGTCTCCTTTTTGTACCGTACCTTGATTCAATTGAATTTTGAGTTGATTTGCACTTTTGCAATCTTCTTTGAGATAGTATTCTGTCTCCTAAGTCCCTATTTTGGGCAGACCTTATCTTGCTCAAGCAAGTGGCGGTCCTCCTTTGATGCTTATCTTGGAGCTTCCTTCAAGTGGCGCATCCTCAAGTCATAAGTTTCCTCTTTCTCAATCTTTTCCATTTTTAATTTCTCTCCAATTCTTAAATGTCATTTTAGAATATTCTCTCTAGGTATGCACTTCCCCATCATGTGGTATCATGAGCCTTAGGTTTTTTTATCTCTTAGGAATTGCATGCTAGAGTAGAATAGCTTACATGTTAAGTGTGTGAACCTTGCTTATATGTTTTGTATCCATAGAGGCATCCATCAATTCTATTTGGCATATTAATCAAACATACTTAATGTGTTAAAATTAGCTTGGCCGAGACATTCATTGCAGCCTGCACCAAAACAGAGAAAAAAAAAAATTGTATTTGACGTGCATGCTTGCTGGCCGAGATGTCTATAACCTGATAGTTAGGTGAAACTGTAATGATTATGCTACAAACCAGACGTCGGTTACAATCCAACCGACGACTCTGTCCAACTAGACGTTAGTTGCGCACCTACCTGATGTCTATAATCTGTGCCAATATTAATATTTAAATGATATAGACGTCGCATTAGTGAGATGACCAACGTCTATAACCTTTCAGACGTTTGTCTCAACTGATAACCGACGTCTATAGTGACATAAACTTCAGAACGTGAACCCGCGAGCAGTTTCCACTATTGATCGTCTTCTTCGTCGAGAGCTCTTCTCCGTCGCGCCATTAGAGGTTCATTTTCTATGTTTTTGACCGTTTAAATTTAGTTTTGCTTCGATTGAATTAGTCTTTGATGAAAAAGCTTTCATTTGATCCGATCATAATTTCATTTTGTTGCGTTTTGTTGCAGTTTCAAACGTCTTTGTTGGGTTGCATTTTGGACTGTTTTTGGACTGCATTTCTGACCTATATTTGGGCATGCACTACGACAGCTATCTCATTTGGTTATATATAATATGCTAAAAAGGTTAGGTTGTTTCTTGAAAACTTAATTTGTATGGATATTATTGGCTTTTGTGAATGATGTTGGCATTTTGAATTTGCATTTTATTGGTTTTTTTTATGATTTCAAATTGACGTTTAGGAATGCATGTGTTTGCAAATTGTTAGTATATGCATGTGTTTGCGGATTGTTAGTATATGCATGTGATTAAGTTTAGTTGTGTTATTATAATTGACATGCATTAGTATGAAATCACTTAGTGAAACATATTTCCCGTTTGAAATTTAACACAAACGATTAATCTTTTAATCGTTTTTATTAAATTTTGAATTGTCCAATTGTCCAATTTAATACTGATGAAGTATGTTACGAACATAGTATGGATCGAAGCTGGATGAATGCACGTCGCATTTTTGAAGAATATGAGAAGGGTGTTTCGATGTTCTTGCAATATGTTAAAGAAAATGCAAAGTTTGTGAATGGGACATATTTTTGTCCCTGTGTTCATTGTGCTAATCAAATACGACATGACCTGGGCAATTTGCATGATCATCTATTCATGTTCGACATAACGAAATCGTATACCGTTTGGACTTGGCATGGAGAAGTACTGGACCAGCCTATGACGTCACGAGGAACAAATTATGTGGAAGAATGGATGACTGATCATTTAGAGGACATGATACATGATGTTGGTGAAAATAACTTTAGAAGAGCTAATTTGTACGATTCTGTTATCAATGATTCTGAGCAACTGTTGTACCTAGGCTACACGAACTTTACACGTTTGTCTACAACTTTGAAGTTGTTCAGTTTAAAAGTAAGGAACAGATGGACGGATAAAAGTTTCACGGAGTTGTTGGAGTTGCTGAAGGAGATGCTTCCAGAAAATAATACTCTCCTATTCGTAACTACGAGGCCAAAAACGTTTTATGTCCAATGGGTCTTGAATATCAAAAGATACATGCTTGCCCAAATGATTGTGTTTTGTACATTAAGGAATTTGCTTCACTAAATCATTGTCCAACATGTGGTTTAAGCCGTTTTAAGAAGAAACGTGACAAAAACACTGAAGAGGGTAATGATGGTGCACCTGGTAAGGTCATGTGGTATTTGCCTATAATACCTAGGTTCAAACATATGTTCTCTATTAAGGAGGATGCAAAGAACTTTAAATGGCACGTTTTAGGAAGAAAGTGTGATAATCTTCTTAGACACCCAGCAGACTCACCATAGTGGAAGAAGATCGATGAAACATTTCCCAAATTTGGTGCAGATCCAAGAAACTTAAGACTTGCACTTGCAACTGATGGTATGAATCCGTATGGGAATTTGAGTAGCAAACACAGTTCATGGCCAGTTATGTTGATGATATACAATCTTTCTCCATTGTTGTGCATGAAGAGAAAATATGTCATGTTGTCAATGATGATATCTGGTCCTAAACAACCTGGCAATGACATTGATGTTTACTTGAAACCTTTAATTGATGATTTGAAATTGTTGTGGGAAGAAGGTGTCGAAGTGTTTGATTCAGATGTTGAAGACAATTTTCGTTTGCGTTCAATGTTGTTTTGCATTATAAATGATTTCCCAGCCTATGGAAACTTGAGCGGTTATAGTGTTAAAGGACATTTTGCATGTCCGATTTGTGAAGAAAACACCAGTTACGTTCAATTGAAGCATGGTCAGAAGACGGTTTATACAAGACATCGGAAATTCCTTCCTCGCAATCACCCTTATCGTAGATTGAAAAAAGCATTCAATGGAAGTGCCGAGGATGAGGTTGTGTGCCGACCCCGGAATGGTGAAGAGGTGTACAACGAAGTCAAAAACATTGACATTGTATTCGGAAAACATCGTAAAAGTACATCCGCAAAACAAGTTTGGAAGAAACGATCAATATTTTTTAATCTTCCATATTGGTCTATACTTGATGTTCGACATTGTATTGATGTGATGCACGTAGAAAAAATGTTTGTGATAGTGTCATCGGAACTTTATTAAACGTCAAAGGGAAGACCAAAGATGGGATAAAATCAAGACAAGATTTGGCTGACATGGGAATTCGAACAGAGTTACATCCACAGACAATAGGTAGACGCACTTATTTGCCCCCAGCCTGTCATACTCTTTCTAAAAAAGAAAAACAAAGTTTTTGTAAGTCTTTACGAAGTGTGAAGGTTCCACAAGGTTATTCTTCTAATATTAGTAACCTTTTTTCTATGCAAGACCTTAAGTAAGTTGGATTAAAGTCTCGTGATTGTCATATATTGATGCAACAATTGTTACCGATTGTTATTTGAGGCATATTACCTCGTTCTGTTAGGGGTATTCTGACACGTCTGTGTTTGTTTTTTAATGCCATTTGCAAGAAAGTTGTTGACCCTCGATGTTTAGATCAATTGGAAAATGAAGGAATAAGACTATTATGTGAATTGGAAATGTATTTTCCACCTTCTTTTTTTTGATATCATGGTTCATTTGATCGTTCATCTAGTCTGAGAAATTCGAATATGTGGGCCGGTTTACCTAAGGTGGATGTATCCTGTTGAAAGATACATGAAAATTTTAAAGGGATATGTCAAGAATCAGTATAGACCAGAAGCTTCAATCATAGAGTGATACATTGCAGAAGAAGCCATTGAATTTTGTTTAAGTTACATGTCAAGTTGTGAACCAGTGAATCTACCTAATAGCATAAATGAAGGAAGATGTGAAGGTAAGGATCGTGGTGTGAGGATTCAACCTATAAGTAGACAAGAAGTTGATCAAGCTCATTTGTACATCTTAAACAACACTGATGATGTTATTCCTTACATTTCTGAACATGTTCATGAAATAAAGGCAATACACCCAAGAATGAATGAAAAATGGCAGCTTAATGAACATGTCAAAAACTTCTTACCATGGTTTAAGAAAAAGATTTATGCGACTCCAAATGTTTATGAAACTCTATTGAGGCTATCTCGGGGGCCGAACACAGATCTCATTAAATATGGTGGGTACTATATTAACAATATCTCTTTTCAGAAAAAGGAAGAAGATGATAAAAGTAGAGTTCAAAATAGTGGGGTTACACTAAAAGCTGAGTCAGTGCACTTCTACAGTTCTAAAGACAAAAATCCCATCACTGCATCAATTAGTTATTTTGGAGTAATACAAAAAATATGGGAGGTGGATTATGTCCGGTTTAGAGTCCCTGTTTTCAAGTGTAAATGGGTTGATATAAAGATGAGTTTCACTGATGAACCATTTATTATGGCAAGTCAAGCAAGTCAAATATTCTACGTCAGCGATCCAGCGAATGAAAAATGGTCAGTGGTTTTGGAAAACATGCACGATTTTGATGATGAAGAATGTCTTGATATTCTTGAGACAACATGTACCACATCAAGACCCAATGAAGACTCTATTGATGACATTTCTTATGACATACATGCAATTCGTACTGATCATAATGAAGGTTTCTAGGAGAAAACAATATCTTAATAAGTAACCTTGTATATATTTTTCAGGTATGTCGACCTCAGACTCAGCATCAGCTCACAATAGACATACACAAGGAGTGACACGTTTGCCAGAAGCGGCATTCAGACGAGTTCCTGGGTCGAGGATACATATTGATTTTGACCCAAAAACTGGTGTGGCTACAGGGCCAAATGCTGATAGATTTAAAATTCATTTGGGTAAGATAGCCAAAACCTATGTTTCTATCCTTCATCCAACTTGGGATCACGTCCCAAAAGTGGAATAGAACCTCTTATGGCAAGATGTTCAGGTATATATATACTTACTTCAAAGAAATTTGATGTATTCATTTCTTTGATCTTATTATGTTATTAACATTTTTCTTGTTTTAAACAGCTAAAATATGATATTCCAAACACAGTTCAGATGAGGAGGAAAATCTTAACACAGATATGTAAGATGTGGAGAGATTTCAAGACAAGGCTAACACGTCTGTATGTATTTGGAGACANACAACATGAGAATCCATCTAAGGAATATTCATTCACAGAAGAAGAATGGATTCAGTTTCGTAAAAGTAGAGAGACTGAGGAATGGAAGGTATTTATCTTAACCAACAACGTCTTCAAAGCAATTTTTATTATTATATAGTTATGCATAAAAATTCTTTTACAGGGTAAAAGGTTAGCCGCCCAAGAAAGGAAAAGGCTAAATGATGCACCACACGTGTTATCACGAGGTGGTTATGCGAAACTGGAGGAGAAACTTAAGAAGAGTCGAGCGGATGAGTTGGGGCTTGATCCCCGGACTTAGCACCTCCACCTACAAGGTATGAGATGTGGAAGGTTGCTCGTACCAAATCTGATGGGAACATGACATCTGCCTCAACCGTAGCGATCTCACAGAGAATTGTAAGTACAAGTTTTAAACATTACTTTATTGTATTTTATTCATATCTTGCAATTTAAGTAACGTAACATTTTTAATGTGCAGGATGAGTTGGTTGAGAAGCAGACGCAGGGAACATTTACTCCCCAAGGTAGAGAGGACATATTAACAACGACCATTGGAAAACCGGAGCACCTAGGACGTGTACGTGCAGTTCCTGGGTCCATTGGTCTTCTTCAGTACTTTGGCACTGTACAAAAAACAACTCAAACAACTCAAACACCACAAGCAACGAATCAGGAGGCATTGAGGCATATGGATCGTCAGTTGGAAGAAAGATTTCATCAAATGGAGGAACGATTCAATGAGCAGCTACAAGAACAAAAACAAATACAAAGAGTGCTTGAGGAGAAGCTACAATGCATGACGCAGGGCACCCTGGGTGTGCCAACTGAAACTCCCACACCCCCTCCTGCCAACACCAAAGGATCGTGCTCTGCTGCTGAACCTCCTGACTATAGTGGTCAGTATGACATGTTGGTTGAAGGGGATCACGCACGCATTGTGGCTGTTGGACGAGTAGTTGAGGGAGGAGTAACTATTCATGGTGTTCCCATAGCACCCAGCACATGCGTGTCATGATTGACGAGGTTCGGGATCCCCAGGCTCAGGTGCCTGTACCCACTCCAGAAGTTCAATTTGTGGGAGAGGCCGTAGGAACTTTTTTAGCTTGGCCTAGAGCATTGATTGTCACACACATTGGGACACAACANGTATAATATTTGTANCATTGGCTATTTTATATTATAATTTCAAAATAATTGTTAATAACGATGAAAATGTTATCTTCAGTTCACACGTCCTCAAAAGCAGCCGNTGAATGAGGTACCAATACCTGAACATGATGATGCTGATGATGGTGATGACATGGCTGAAGCGAAGGATGATCCCATATCAAAACTAATGGCAAGATGTCCCAAGTTTACCAAAGGATCAGTAGAAATATACTGGGATTTAAGAGTATTTGGTCTCCACCCCCCCCCCACTTGCCAGTATATATCACATTTAATGATGTATCGGAGATCATTGCGGGAGAGAGGATGTTGAATATTTCCATTATTCAACTCTGGTGCATGTAAGACAGTTAATTTTTTGTACCATATTATTTTAATTAAGATGCCTACTTTGTAATAAGTTAACTTTGTTGTTATAGGTACATGGACTCAATCATTGTAGACCAAGGTCGGTCTTCCGTTTACGGATTTGTTGAACCTCAGACCATACAACGTTGTTGTAACACAGATGAAGTGAAACAAAATTATTTGGAAACATGGATGGCTGAGTCAAACAGAGACATATACCTTGTGCCATACATTGACGGGTATGCCTTATTTTATGTAAAAGGTAATTTAAGTTTACTTAATTAGTTTACTAACATTTTTTTATGTTCTAAACAGGGCTCACTAGCAACTGGTAGTCCTCATTCCCAAAAACAATACAGTTGTCTTCTTATGTTCGCTGCATACGAAGATTAAAGATGACTTCAAAGTCCTGCTTCAAGGGTAAGTGTTTCGCTAAAAATGACTTTTAATTTCATGTCGGCCTTAATTTTTAATGATTTCATACTTAAATTAATATTACTTTCTGTTTTAATGTAAATAGAGTAATGGGTAAATCTCGTTGTCAGCTAAATCAAGTGTTGTATCCCAAGGTTTGCTGCATTTATAGTTTTAATTCATTTACTCTATTTTTCAATGATCTTAATTCTTGACTAAATTTACTTTGTCATTTTAGTGTAACAAACAACTTGATTCATGGGAATGTGGGTACTATGTGATGTGTTGGATTAAGACCATCATTCGAGCTGACATTACCGATAAGTGGAAAAAGGTAATAATCAGCCTTACTTTGAAAACATCAAAAAATCAATTCATTCTTTTCAACATATATCAAACCATAATCAATATTTTTTAATTGTGCAGAACTTCAACAATTCATTTGCTCTAACCGAAGGCATGATAAGGCAGATAAGAGAAGAGTGGGCAAGTTATGTTATCCAAAAGTGGAACTAGAGCAAGACTTCTTTTTTGTTGTTTTCAGTTACTTAGGTTTAGTTTAAGTTTATAATTATTGTTATTGATCAGTCAAACAAAATTATATTTATTTATAGCTCAAACAAATAATAATTTATTATAAACAAATGTTCTGGGAAATTTTTCTGATTTTCACGTGTGGTTATATTCGAAAAATAAAATTTTATTAAAAAAGAATTGCCTCGTAGACGTTGGTTAAGGCAAAATGCGACGTCCACAAACATCAGTCAATGCACAATGCGACGTCCAATAAGTAACAGTGCACAAAATGATCCATCGCGTTCATACGTCTATTTTGTTGACAACTGATGTCTATGGTAACGTCTATTGTTATTTCGCCCGACGTCTAATTGGACGTCGGTTTTTCGCAAAACCGACGTCTACATAGATGTCTGTGATTAAGTGACTGATGCAAAGTTACGTCACTGGAATAGACGTCGGATACGAAACAGACGTCAAAAGCCTAAATTAACCGACGTTAATAAGCGTTTTTGCACTAGTGCACCTATCATAGGATTCTCTACAATGGATTTAAGAAAAATAGTCTTTGTGGCTCCACTTGGATCACATATACTATGAAAAGATTAATTCTCTATAGCATCGCCAAATTGATTCTCTTTTAAATCAAATCCTGTTATAGAAACCTTTTCCAACTCTCACCACCTAAACTATAATCTCTATGTAAGTCTGTGAGTTTAATAGAGTTATGATGACATAAAATCAGTTTATTCGCTCAATATATACACTAACACATGCATAAATGAGGCAATTCTCCCAACAATTTACTTTCAAAGCAAGAACCAAGGCCCAACATTTGCCTATTAGTGCCAAACGCCAACAAGACAACTCCCAACACTAAGACTACTTGAGCTCTTTGTCAAATAAGCATCCAATAGTCCCTACCAAGGCCTAGTGAAGTTTAGGCAGCACCTAGTGTAACATCCCTTTCAGGATACCATATGTAATCAATTAACTTAAGAAAGAGCAATTTCTTATACCATCACGAAATAATGAAAAATTAAAACTTTATTTCATTATCATGAAAATAATAACAATATGAGAAAATAACAAATAATTCATTTGCATCTTACGATAATGTTAAAAAATTTCTAAAGATAAACTCCTTTGATGTCTCAAAAACATTTTAAAGATCCCTATAATATTCCCCACGCGTCTCCTCGTTCTAAACAACACTAACATCACTTGTGACATCATTTGCTCCTGTATAACGACACGAGTTATATGATCATTGCACAAATACAAACAAGCAAGGGTGAGCTAAGTAGAAAACAATACAAGATAATAATCAATAACTGTACTCACCCATATTGCTCAAAACATCCACCTAAATCCATGAAGTCAAAACCACATTCATGAAATACACAAACACATTACCACTAAGTGATATGAAATAATATGTTACTCACTCGTAACATAGCCACCATACTCATCTCTTGATGACAACCGGATCGACAGCCAACACATCATCAAGCCTTCAAACAAAAATCAGACCGATGCAACAACAACAAACACATTCACCTCCCAACACCAACCAGATTCATGAAATATAAAACACATTGACCTTTCATCACCAATTGGACTAACGAACCACACACTATCACACCTTTTAGCAAAGACCGAACTGACACAATATAAAACACACTTGCCTCCCGGCACTAACTAGACCGACGAGTCATCACACAAAAATAAGCCGCTCAACAAACAATATAGTCATGCTCAAGCATAAAACAACAACCAATTTGATAGCTTGGCAACTGGTAAGGACAACACGTCCTACAACACCTATAGCTTAAAAAACATCTCAAACTTTTTGGTAAACATCACAAACAGCTTAGCCAAGGACAAAAACCTTCATACTAACCTTTAAAACACACAAAACATCACGATCAACCACAAGCATAGTCTAATAACAATCTCAAACAACTCATCAAGTACAACCAGTAGCTCGGAAAGGGTTTAAAACCCTTAGGTTGACCTCAAATTTACCCAAAACAAAGTTCCATAACCTCCAAATTGAGGTCTAGAACAACTCGACAGAAACAACTTAGCTCAACCAATGCAGCTTGGTCAACCCAGCCCAACCAACACAACATAGTCAACATAGTCCGGTCAACGAAGTCTAGTGTTGTTTTGGCAGTGCCTAATGCTAAGAACCCCTATAACACATTGTCTAGGGAGTATCGGACGATACCTAGGTAGTGCCCAAAGCCAAAAAGCCTTAGAGCTCTATGCCCAAAAGGCACTCAATGATACCCAAGTTTTGCTCCATGTACCCAAGTTGTACTCTTCTTAGGACTTCTTTTTTTGACGTTGGGCAGGGGATGGGTAATTTTAAAAATGTTTTCTAAACTTTGTAAATGTTTGTAAGATGTATATATGTTTGTGTATTGATGTTAGGAACGTTTTAAATCTGCTAAGTTATTTATTGTGTAGATGAATAGGTTTTTGTATTAGATTATGGGTAATAAGGATGAAGTAAGGTGTGATTGGTTTTGAAGAAGGTAATTTTATAGGGAAGTTCTATTTGTTGTGTAGTGTATGCACTAATGTGGAAGTTCTTAGTTTGAGGTTATCTTAATACTTTACTAATCATTCAACTCATATAGAGAAAAATGGTTGATGAGTTGAGAGTGGTAGGAGGTCCTTGTTTAAAGAATAGTGTAATTCTTATGACACTAAAAGGATTAACCTTGTGGGCAGGGGGTATCCATCACAAGTGTTAAAACCTTTCGAGATTCGATATCAATATATGTATCTGGATAATTGAATTTAGAAGAGTCTTTGATTATATAATTTATATTTGTATGATTAATTAGAGTGCATTGTATTGTGATACAACATGTTTTATTAATATATGGTGTTCCTGTTGTATGTTTGTTTACCCTTTCTTCTTTACTGGTTTGTTTTGTGTTTGTGTTCTTCTTTTTGCAATGATCACCTTATCAGTGTGAGTAGATTAAGATATAAGTTTAGGATTTTCCTCTAAAATAAGTTGAAATAACTGTTTGAGTCGTGGGATGATAGTAGATCCTATTAAATTTATCTTTGGAATAGAACCTTAATTTAGAAGCTTGAGGTGTTCATGTCCAATCTTATATATTAGATGATTGTACTAATATAAGATATACTTTCAGTAAGTTGTGTTTTCGACATTTGTAATAAATGTTTTAAATAGTATTACACTATTAAAATGAAATGTTGTAACATCCCAAACATGTAGTATTAAACTATGTAGAAGCTATCACGTGTTTAATAAACTAGAACAGTCAACAAAGACAGGAATAAAAGTTTCATTATAGTCATCTATTATAACCATAAATTAAAAATTTATTTACAAAATAACTAAGCAAAATTATATACATATAGTTGATCTACAATAAACTAAACGTTAGACGTCCATCCATCTAAAGCCTGCTCCACTAATACCTCGCCACTCTCTGCTCACACCCATCAAATGATCATAGCCAAGACAAGAACAAAGAAACATAACAACAAAAACACAAACAAAAGGATAAGTTAGATACTGTCTTATACCTTTTCTAGTCCTTCTTACGTATGATTTATTTGACGTGGCCTTAAATTGATCATCTATAGCTATGATCCTTCTACTATTAATCAAATCATGATATGCTCCTTCTTGGAAAAGTTACTGCAATTTCTCCACTTCTTCAAAAAGAGTTTCATTTTGGTGGCTTTCCTTCCTCAAAAGCATCTGATAGTCCGCTAACTGGTTGTCTGGCAACTTTTAGCAAAGCGAGTTTGACTCTCAAATCATTGATTTGTCCAAGAATCTTTTCCTTCTCGATCATCAATTGTTTTATGACCTCTTCTACAGTGGACAAGCCATTGAGGAATTTAAGCGGTTGTCCTTCGTTAAAGTGTTCCCAATCAGATAGTTTCTTAGTCTTGACTGCGTTGTACTTGTCATGGAGCTTTATGTACATAACCTCCATTGCACACATAAACTGTACTGAGTTAATTTGAATTTGAAGTCTATCTTCCTTCAATGGGATTCGATGTATATTTTCCTCTCAGGTGGCAGCCCCTGGTGTTCTTGAAACTTCCCTTTAAAATTTGCCAGGATCTGCACTAGTGCCACTCTCGCCGCTTCCTAGTCTCCCTCAGTCATTTCTGTCAATGTTGGATCTCCCTGAATTTCTACTTCCTTTCCTTCCAACTCAAATCGCATCGTAAGTTCTCCCAAGTTTTCCTTAATTTCTCCTAGCCTTGCTAGCCATGCCACCCCTAATATCACCTCTACTCCTCCCAGGTCAAAGAGATAGAATTTCTCTTTCACTTCCAGTCCTTCCAAAACTAGTGGAACCCCCTTACAGCATCCCTAAGCTATTTTTTTCTGCCCATCTCCCAGACACACCTTGTAAGGTGGTGTCTCACTTATTTCCAATCCCAATTCCTCCACCAATTGTTTTGAAATAAAATTGTGACTCGCCACTAGCAATTAATACTAGTACTTTTCTCCCTTGCACCCATCCTTGTAATTTCATCATGTTCGATGGAGTGAGCCCTCTTGTCGCAAACAGTGACAACTCCATGTTCTTCTGTTCCAAATCTGGAATATTCTCGACTTCATTTTTGTCATCTTCCGCTAAGATCATCACCCTCAGGCTCCTCTCCGCACACCTATGGCCAGGATTATAAGGGCCTCCACAGTGAAAACATCGTCCTTCTTCACGCCTCTTGATATACTTAGGATAAGGTAGAGTCCTTACTCCCCTTCCTTGGGCGTTCCCTCCTTCGCTACTGCCTGCCCTGGAATTCGCGTTACTAGAAACCCACTATGTCTTCACCCCTTGCCCTCCGTCGACGTTCACAGACCCTTCTAACAACCTTCGATAGGTTTTCGTTCTCTTTACGGTCCCTGAGCTCGGGGAGTATCTTCCCCATTTTGCTCCTCCTTTTCCTCCCATTCCGCCACTTCCTTGCGAAACAGATCTCACCTACTCTATGTCTCGAGCTCGCTCCATCGCCGTCAACATATTTCGCAGTCCCTCCTTCAACCCAGCGAAAAAATATCCCAAAAATTGTTCTTCATTCACTCTCGCTGCCTGTGCCACTTGTCCCACGGTGGCCATTTTCTCCTACACAGTGCCCTGGTTCAGTTTGTCGAACCTCCAAGTCAGCGCCTCTATAAAAAACTTCCAAGTTGGGTGTCTGATTTTCTTCCGCCAGAAGTGGAACCAGTAGTTAGTGCCTCCCTCCATATAAATATAAACCAACTTTGTCTTCTTCTTCTCCGTCACTCCTTGGATGTCGAAGAACTTCTCACCCTTTGTGATCAAACTTATGGGGTTAGTACCTTCAAAAGTTGGTAGCTAAACACGCTTCATCCAGCTAGTTGCATTGTACTTCGCCTCGATCATATTTCGATTCTTCCTTTGAGCTCTCTGATAATAGTCATTTGCGTTCTGCATTGATAGAATCACGACTTCCTGCAGAGCTACAATTCTGGTTCCTGGAGCGTCGTCCCAAAGCTCATTGGAACTCATAAGTCATCGGTCGCATCGCCACCTTCAATTCCTCCATTGTCGACTCCATCTCTGCCATTCGTCCCTCCATTCTTCCTTCTAATGTGTTTAATTTTCCCTCCATTCTTCTTTGCTATAGTTTCCCCTCGCTCGTGCTTCTTCCCTCCGAACAAATCCAACAGGTCGGACCAAATGTTAAGTTTCTTTACTCAGGAAACCTAAATCATGAACTCTCTACTCACTCACTCACTCAACAGCAGGAAAGTATATTGTATGTATCTGTATTTTATTCACTCTATAGTGTAAAGAAAGAAGAAAATACAAGGAAACGATCCCAAGGAAGCTTCCCTTCCTCCACTGGCCAAGAGGTCCAGTCTCAACCCTAAACAAAATATTTGATCATCCCTCTCCCCCTATTCTATAATTATTTATACTCTTTCTCTACAAACAACTAACCAACTTTCCCGCTATTGAGCCGTTCAGTATTAGCCACTCAATGTCATTTGATCATTCGCTCCCACCTCTCATGTAACACCGTTCAGTGATAACTACATTACCGTTCAGATATTACTTCAACCTTTCCACTCAGCCTTCAACATTACTGTTCGGCCCTTCAACCTTTTCACCCGGCCTTCAACATTACTGTTCGGTCCTCTTTGATTCCTCCTTTCATATCCACCGTTCGGTATTAATGTATATACTGTTCGGCACTTACTCCTCTTATATACTTTTAGCGACCTACCACCTTACAACCAGGGGAATTTGTTTTTTAATTGATAACTTCCATGTACAAAAGTTCTCTACCTTTTTTGTTTAACAGCATATGGTTACTGTTTCGGTCGGGTTTGGAGGTCCCTTATAACATTCCTGACGGGGACTTGTGGGAGGCCGGACGATCATCATGGTCCTCTTCAAACTCAAGGTTGTTCGTTCTTCCTCCTTCCTTCTTCTCCAAGCTGGGCGGGGGCGGGTACCTGCCAAAGGCACTCCGACGCTCAAGTCAGTAAAAGTGACCGAACGGTCATCAATATAAGGGATGCATGTAGTGTGCATAATATATATCGTCGTCTAAAATCATACCTGAGACCTTTATTTATACTAGTTGTAATGGGCTTTTACCTTTTGTNGGCCTAATGACGGCCCAATCACACCTTAACCTCCATTAGGGGCTTTAATGAATTATTATCGCTTATAATATATCCATGGTGGTTGGTCGGCCTGGATGATCGGCCTGGTGACCCGGATGATTGGCCTGGATGATCGGCCTGGTGACTCGGATGATCGACTGGTGACTCGAATGATCGGCCTAATGGTTGGTCAACCTAGATGGTCGGCCTGGTGAACCGAATGGTCGGCCTGGAAGGTCGGCTTGGAAGGTCGGCCTGGAAGGACTACACGAACAGCCATATGGGAGGACCGTATGGTCATTGGGAAAGACCGTACGGTCAGGTGGAGGGGTCGTACGGTACATCAGCCCCCCAATCCTGAGCATAATTTTAATGATCCGAAGGGTTTGTAAATGGCCCTACTGGAAAGGGCGGGTTCATCCAGTTTGCTTTTTGTCTGTGCCTTCGTTGTCCGAGCTGGATGGGTCACTGATCTTGCTTAAGTGATGTTGTGGAGATCTTTGGTGAGGCCAGTCGGGATTCCTTTGTTAGGATTCTTTTGTTGACGATCCTCGGTCGCTGACCTTCGGAAAGGCCGGTTGGAATTCATTTGTTGACGATCCACGGTCGCCGACCTTCGAAAAGGTCGGCCGGGATTCTTTTGTTGACGATCCTCGGTCGTCGACCTTCGGAAAGGCCAACCAGGATTCGTTTGTTGACGATCCACGGTCGCCGACCTTCGGAAAGGCCGACCGGCATTCGTTTATTGACGATCCACGGTCGCCGACCTTCGGAAAGGCCGGCCGGCATTCTTTTGTTGACGATCCACGGTCGCCGACCTTCGGAAAGGCCGGCCGGGATTCTTTTGTTGACGGTTTGAGGTCGAACACTTGTTGCCAAATTTGGCTAAGTATCTGAGGCTGAAGGGCCGAAATCTGGAGGCCAGATTTGGCTAAGTACCTGTGAGGCCGGATGGCCGAGCAATTGAGGCCGAAGGGCCGAAATCAGGATGCTAGATTTGGCTAAGTATCTGTGAGGCCGGATGGCCGAGCAGTTGAGGCCGAAGGGCTGAAATCTGGATGCCAAATTTGGCTAAGTA
>NC_028356.1:24883380-24890787 GCF_000741045.1 Vigna radiata var. radiata
TCTGTGAGGCCGGATGGCCGAGCAGTTGAGGCCGAAATCTAGATGCCAGATTTGGCTAAGTATCTGTGAGGCCGGATGGCCGAGTAGTTGAGGCTGATGGGCTAGGCCGATCATCCAGGCCGACCAACCACCATGGATATATTATAAGCGATAATAATTCATTAAAGCCCCTAATGGAGGTTAAGGTGTGATTGGGCCGTCATTAGGCCTGCAAAAGGTAAAAGCCCATTACAACTAGTATAAATAAAGGTCTCAGGTATGATTTTAGACGACGATATATATTATGCACACTACATGCATCCCTTATATTGATGACCGTTCGGTCACTTTTACTGACTTGAGCATCGGAGTGCCTTTGGCTGGTACGCGCCCCCGCCCAGCTTGGAGAAGAAGGAAGGAGGAAGAACGAAGAACCTTGAGTTTGAAGAGGACCATGATGATCGTCCGGCCTCCCGCAAGTCCCCGTCAGAAATGTTATAAGGGACCTCCAAACCCGACCGAAATAGTTATGTAAAATATGTTTTTTTGACATTCTTGGGAAACAGGTGTGATGAACGAATCCAGAAAATTCAAACAATCGAAATGATGGAAGGAATCCTCATTTGTGTTGCCCCTCATTGTCTCAAATCTTTCTTAAAGAAAGCTGATTTTGAATCTCATATCCAAGACAGCCATGCCAACCTTCTTCGACCCAATGCTGATAAAGAAGATGGAAATGACTCAGAGGCACAGAGTGTTAGGCAATCTACTGCTTCAGATTCCACTGCTAGAGGTCCCCAAAGACCAGTTTTTTCTCCTAGTTCGAATTCACAGCAACATGATNTGGAAGACAAATCTCGTAGACAGACACCTAGGGAGCAACCACCTTCAAGGCAAACCCTGCAGCCAAAGCCACCACCATATTACGGTCAACAACACCCTTCAGATACCATGCCTGGCTCTGTTGGAGGCGGACAACAGGGTTTTCATCANCAAAGTTTTGACATGCAACAACCCCCACAAGAACCTTCCCAGTTTTCTGACAGGCAGCAAGCAGTGGGTCCAGAGACCCCATTTTCTGAGTATCCAACGATGCACCCCTCACAACCTTCCAATGTTCCCTCCCTGGTTACTTCAAACCCAATGTTGAACCCTCCTTTGCCATTAGGTTACCCCCCTTACCCAAATGAACGAGCTCAACCATTTTATGGTGCTCCCTATGATATGGCTAGGCCGGACTCAGGTGCTGATATGGGTGGGGAGCAGAGTTCACTATTGGGATTCCCTCAAGGTGCCCCAAATGGCCCAAATTTTCCAGGAAATTATCCCCAGTCCTGGAATTCAGGAATTGGTGGTGTGCCTTTTGAACAAACACAGGGTGGTATGGTTGTGGATCCAAGGGAGGGCAAAGGCATACTTGCACCACAACCCATGCGCCTCCCACCACCACCTCCCCACCACCACATGTGAAACAAAACTACTATTCTGGGGAGATTGGGCATGATGGTCAGGGTTATGGGTGGCAGCATGATAACCGTGATGGCTTTGGTAGTCGGGGCTAGTTAGGCTTTCTATCGTTACTATATTGGATTTATCTGTTTAATTTTGAGGATGTTTCTGCGCATGTTTGTCTCGTCATGCATTATTCGAATCGCTAAACAGCTATTAAACCGTTTACTTTTGGGCCTATTTTGTATTTGCATATTTTAACTGCATTAAGCTTTTCATTATCATTTACGAAAGGCAACGAAAATTTTTATGTCGCCTTGGGTACTAGAATCACGATATAAAAGTGGAACCATAATGAAATGGCTCTCCAATCAGTATTCGGTATACGGAGTTAATGTGCAATGAAATCAGTTTGATCCAGATGCTATAATTATCCCTCACGAGTTTCAGGAACAACAGCTTGTTTGCACGCAGTGATGTTGGTGGACGTGTTTATGGTTTTCGCTGCTGGCTGACTCTAGTGAGTCAAGTTTGCTCCTCTCCAGAAGTACCTTTTGCGGAAATGGTGCCAAATTTGGTTTTTGCATATCTGTTTCTCATCCAGTCCTTGTAATATGAAGACATTTCATTGTGAATGGGTTGTGGTCCTGGCCATGCTTTTAGCTAGCTTTAGTGTGGATAATTTTTTATACAGGGAAAGAAAATAAGAAAATAAATTATAGTTTTTAAATTAAATTTAGTTTGCATACATGTCAATTGAAAGAACTCATTTAACTTTTTTCTTCTCTTATTATTGGAATTTATAACTGGTACTTTATTTTATCTTTTACTTGTTACCAATAGCAACATCAGAGGATAGAGAATTTTTTACTACTGTCTTTAACCGTTGAGACTAAATTTTGTTTTGTTTTCGGTAAATTAACAATTTTTTTATAGCAACTGTGACACAATTAATATTTCCAAGTCCTTATTAACTTAACTAATCAGTTTTTTAATTGGTTTTTCAAATAGTACCTTGAGTATTTTTATAACAAGTCTCTTTAAACTTATACCACTCACCCAATAAAAGAATGTTGTGTAGATAAGATTATGTTCAACGTCTTTCAAACTTGTGGGTCAAAAGCTTGAATCTTACTTTCTTTCGTGTATATCTATAGTATAAAGGATTACAAAATAGAGAAAAAAAAAAGTAAATATAAAGGATTGCAAACAGAGAAGAAAATGAACGTGTTCCTCGCTTACATTTCTTCTTGAACGCTGTCATGAGAAACTAACAGTGGAGGAATTGAAGTTACTCGAGAAGTCTTAAAATAAAATGTTGTTTGTAACTTCATGCGAAGAGAGGAATACATGGTGTGATGGATTTTTTTTAGAATGGGTTATTAATTATAAACAACACCAATAGGTCAAATTTACGTATAAAAAATAATATAATATTTAATTTAAAACTTTTAAGATTATGAGCTTGAATTTTTTTTATATGTTATTCAACTTTTTTTATCTTTATTCAATGTAAAATTTAGTAACACATTTTGATTTTTCAACTTTGCCTAACATCTAATTATTTTACTAATTTAATTTTCTATTAGACTTAAAGTATTAATTTAGTTTGAGTTAAATATGTTTTTAGTCCCTATACTTTGCGACGATTTTGGTTTTAATCTCTCTTTCAAACTAAATTACAATTTAGTCTTTCAACTTTAAAAAACTCTGGTTTTAGACATTTTTACCAATTTTTTATAACTTTATTTATTATTTCAAGCACGTTTCATTATTGCATTTGGATTGTTTACACTGTTTGACACATTTTGCTTCAACGTTAACTGAGAAAGGCGTTTCAAACAGCAAATAAAGTTAAAAAAATTTGATAAAAAGGACTAAAACCAGAGTTTTGTAAAGTTGAAAGACTAAATTGTACTTTAGTTTAAAAGAGAGACTAAAATCAAAATCACTCCAAAGTATAGAGACTATAAACATATTTAATCCATTTAGTTTTTATTTTTGTTGAACTTATTCAATTGGTCTTTATTTTTTTAGTAATCAGGTCTCAAATTTAATTAATTTCTGTCATAGTCTTTTTTTGTTAAAGTGGTTTAAATAGTTAATAGTACGTGAATAGGGTATATTATGTATCTTCTTCTTTTGCTTTTTTAGCTTTTCTTTATTTTTTTTTAATTAAAAAATTATATACGTGTCAAATTAATATTGTGTGATGTATCAAGTTAATATTGTGTCATGTAGTGTCAATATTACGTATAAATGTATTATATTTGATTTAATTTTTATATTTATTATTTTAATTTAGTTGAGTCTGATTTTTTTTTTTAAAATTAATAAAACGGAACGGATTGAAATTTCTAGTCTTTATTCTCCTTTTCATTTCATCATTTTAGACTTACCAAACCCATCACATTTTGTATCTTAATATATACCTGTGCTCCCGTGACAGCATTTGCACATAATTTTGGTTGCTGCCAAAGCACGTTCCAAACTGTGAATTATATTTCTGCACTTGTTTTACATGATGAAATAGCATTATCCATCCATATTCATCATTTTAAACATGTTCAAAGCATTGCGTATATAAACTCTGCATCAGCATTCATTGATAAATAGAAACTGTCCTGACTTAGTTGTTGGTGCAGTAAAATCTGTTATTTCTGGTTTTGGAACATAAAATTCAATTTCTTGCATTTTCTTGCATACCAAACTCATACATATTCATATCATTAGTACATCCCAAACTCATTTTTGGTGCAGTTTTATATGGGTGGTATGCATGTTTATATCTTGGTTCAATCATGCATGCTGTCCAAAATTACATATATAATTAAGAAGATTTGACGAGTTTAATTATAGTGTGAGAGAAATAAACATTCAAACTTGATATAAGAAAAAGATTTAATGTCTCCCTTAGTCTTTATATTTATGGAAAAATCTCAATTTCAAATTTTGAACTGTTTTAGTTGACTTATAATTTTTATAAAAATACAAACCTCATCCACGTTAAATAGCTGAGTTGTATTTTGTTTTGATGACATGTCATTGTGAATTTTTTAATTAATGGATGAGATTAAATTTACCTTTTTTATATTTTCCTTCCTCTCTCACTTCCCTTTTTATCTCCAGTCTTTTTTTTCACTTTCTATTCAGCATGAATATGTCGTCTTCCTCTTCCTCTAACGACAATGGATCGATGGAGAACTTGAGCGTTGGCTACGTGCTGCGGCTGAGAGTGATCGTCGGTGTCACGGTACACGACACTGTGCTGTCTCTCTTCTTTTAATGGAAATACGGTCAAAATAAAAGAAAAATCGAGTTTTAGTGTTTAACAAAAACTAATTGATATCCGTATTTTAAAATTATTTTTCTTTTTGGAACGTGGGTTTTATTGTAGTTGATTTTCTTCAAAGGATGTAAGTTTCTGCTCTTGTTAATTTCTCTTTTTTCTATTTCAAGGCTAGCTCGGTATTGATTTTCTGATTTTTTTTAAATTAAATTATTTTTTTCTGGATTTTGATTTCGGTTGAGAATAGAAATCCATCGTTTTCGTTATGAACGAGTTGCAGATATCACTATCACAGTGTTGTGTATGTCAATTTTATGTGTATTGAACCATGTCTATTTGGTTCTCGATATTTGGATGGTGTTCCTGTTTTTGGTTACACGATGTGCGATTATGCGTCAAATTTAGAAAAACTGATATAACATTTTAGTGAGAAGTGGAATTTAGTCCCTCTGCTGTCTCTGTTTTGGAAATGAAGAGTAGGTATCTATTTACCATCACTTTGTTCATTGAATCAGAGAATGGATGGGTTTTAATAAGTCTATGTACATTACTTTGTTCAATGCATTCGATTGTTTCCTTTTTCACGTTACTTTATTCCTTAATCCCTTCTAGAGGACGGTGTCAAAATTTCAATCCATATTTTTTGGATTGATGTTGCTATTTTTGGTCAAGGCCGAGCGCGACGGGGAACGACGGGGAAGTGTGTGAAGCCTATGAGAAGTTGATGAAGGTGGACGCGGAGGTGTGCGCTGATTGCTGCAGTAAGAATCAAGACAAGACATAATAACATTAAAGCAAGCTTCCTGAATATTTTCCAAAATCCAGAACTCGACAAGCCAATAAAGCTCGACATATGGTTGTAGATTAAATAGCTTTTCTTGATCATCCATATTATCCCACAACCATCCAGATGGAGGACCAGGGAGCTAATCAGAATAAAACCATTGCGCTAATTTAATCAATGCTTGCCAGCTAATATCAACTTTTGTTACTTGTGAATGACTTTCTTGAATTCCTGACCGGGACAGACCTTGTAGATAATCACAACCAGACTGCAATATAACTTTGTGAACATGCATATGGGATACTGTGTTAGAACAAATATCTCATGTCCACCCAACAAGCTCATTTGATTTAGCTCCCAATATGATATCCGAAAAACAACTTCCAGCTAAACCAAAAGCTGACAGAAGATTCAAGTTGGGGGAAAGGTAAGCCCCATTTTGGACGCTGTCTGTCAAGCATTTGGAACAAAGGTTGTAGATTGCAGTGGCTAGAGAAGGACAATTCCCAATCCACTCAGGCAAAACTCCACTAAAATTGTTGGAAAATGCAACCACACCAATAAGGGCACCACCTGCACATAAATGTTCCGGCAACCCACCACTGAGTTGGTTCTCAGAAACCTCAAACACTGTAAGCTTGGAATGCAAGCCTAGTTCTGGAGGCAGTGTTCCACTCAAGTTATTGCTGAAAACCCTGAAATAGATGAGACTAGGAATTTGGCTTAAACTTACGGGAATCTCACCGACCAAGTGATTTTCGTACAAGTGCAAGGTACTCAAGTTCTTTAACTTTCCACACTCTGGGGGTATGGAACCCGTCAAATTATTCTTCGCAAAATCAAGCTCGATTAATTCCAAACAGTGCATCGTAGCACTAGGAATCACACCCGACAATCTGTTACTGAACAGGTACAAGACCCTCAACTTCCTCAACGAGAACAAATTCCTCGGAATGCTCCCTGATAACTTGTTCTTCCCCAAATCCAACCGTTCGAGGTTCGTGAAAATATCCCCGAAATATTCTAGAATCTCTCCGATCAAGTTACACTGCGGCATATGCATAGACCTCAAATTTTTTAATTTCCTAAACTCCAATGGGAACTCCCACGGCGCTAGTTTGCGATTATAAGCCAAACCCAAAAATTCGAGGTTCAACAAGTTTCCAATTTCCCTGGGGACGGTTCCCTCGAAGTTGTTGCGGAAAGATACAGCATTTGCAGTTCCGACAGGTTCCCGATTGCGGCCGGGATCTCTCCGGAGAAGGAGTTGGCGCCGAGGTTGAGGAAAGTGAGGGTTTTGAGGCGGTCCACGTTGCCGAAGATCAATTCTAATTCACCACAATCACTCTCGGCCGCACCACCGTGGCCAACGCTCAAGTTCTCCGTCGACCCATTAACGTTAGAGGAAGGGGAAAACGTCAGATTCACCCTGCAGCAGGAGTTGGCCAGATAGAAAGTGAAAAGTCAGATTTACCCTGCAGCAGCAGGAGTTGGCCAGATAGAAAGAGAAAAGAGAAACTGGGGATAAAAAGGGAAATGAGGGAGGAAAGAAAATATAAAAAAGTAAATTTAATCTCATTCATTAATAAAAAAATCACAATACCATTTCATCAAAATATAAAATACAATTCAACTAAACAGTTAATGATTAGAATAAAATGTGTAATTTTAAAAAAAATATGACTTAATTAAAATAATTCAAAACTTAAAAGACTCATTTTTCACACAAATATAAAATTAAAGGGAAGGATTAAGTCTAAGAAGAATAATATGATATATTTTGTTTTAGAATGAAAATCCGTAAAATATAGAGATGATATAGATGTTTTAATATCTGCTGATTAAAGTTTTTTTCAGTTTATATATTTTTTTATTTCAAATTAAGTTTTAAGTAAACCTTCACTTT
>NC_028356.1:24891121-24905971 GCF_000741045.1 Vigna radiata var. radiata
TATATATATATATATATATATATATATATATATATATATATATATATATATTAAAGAGAAATAAATAATTGGTAGAATTTATGTATTAAAAAAAGAAAAAAATAAACAATATATAGTAAAAAATTTCATAAACTAATTATTTATAAATTTATTATTTTAAATTTTTAAGTTAACATGTCTTATTCAGTATTGGTTCACATTCAGGTGAATTTTCACACAATAAAATTAAATAATTATCTTATATACTTTACAAATATATTTAATCAGTTAACAAAAATTAGATATGTTTAGCAAATCAAGGATTTCAACGTTCTATTTTGTTGTATAATTTTTATATATAAACAACAAAGTTTATTGAAACTTATAAAACCCATGAAAAATAACCATTTTGATGAATAGTAGTAAATTTTATTAATATTATTTTTATTAGTAATAATAATTTTAATGTATAGAAAATATAATTGAATAGAAAATTATGATTAGAAAAAAAATTAAAAATTTAGAAAGTTATAGTAATTTCAGAGGAAGGTGTTCAAAATTTTGAGAACCTATTTTAGAAAGTTTTGTAAAAGAAATAAATAAATAAAAAGATCATGAAGGGGTAAATATTCTTACGTTGCAATGATTGAAGAAGGATCAAATTTATGAGTGGTTTTTGCAAGTTGTGATTAAAATATTAATAAAATGATATTAAAATAATAAATAATATTAAAAAAATTAAATAGTAAAATTTTTGGACTATAAATAGTCATGGGAGGGAAGGTTATTCTGCACAAAAAGAGAGGAAGAATCAAGTGAGAAATCTTGAAAAATAGAGAAGAAAGAGTTACGAAGAAATTTTAGTTGCAAGAAGAGTAGAAGTTCTGAAGGGTTTTCGGGGGAACAAATTCTGAGCAAGAGATTAAGTCTATAATAGAGGTAAAAGGAGCTAACCTTTATAAGCTTTTATATTATGATAAAAATATTTTTTTTATAACTATTCATGTCTTGAAATTTTGTGCAATTACTATTAATGAAAAACTTATGTGCTTGTTGTATAACTATTTAAATTTCTGTGTTAATATTATATGTTGTTGTTTTGAATTTGTGAATAAGAAATTTGTTAATAACAAGTTGAGGAACACTTTGGCTAGGAAATACCCGGTACTTAAGTTGTCCATTGTGACACACCTCTCTTTCCTAGAAGTCTACTCTATGTGTTTTTAACTAAATTCTTATTAAATAGATTATATTCTGCTGATTTTATTTTGTAAAATACTCAATAGATATGAAATCTGTGTTGAACGTATTATATTATGTTGGATGTGAAATTATGTATTTGAACATAGTAAGAGTTTCGTGGAGAGTGGGAAATCCTTATCGAAGATCCACCTTGGGAAGTTGGACAAAACAGGAAGGATCTAGCTTCATGGTTGTATTTATATTCGAAGATCCAGTTTGGGAGACAAAGTAGGATAAGATAATTGAGCTAGCAAGTAAGTGCATCCATATCCGAAGATCCACTTTGGGGGACAGAGTAGGATATGATGTATATGAGTAAAGTACCACTGCAAGTGTAAAACCTGCTAAGAGTTTGATATTCATACGATTATTTGAATGGGTCAAGTTTATGATGATTATGGTATGTTTATTGTATTATTAAGTGATTTGACTTATAAGTTAGAAATTATGTTATTAATTTAAATATACCATGTTATTTTGTTATAATAGCTCACCCTTGCTTTATCTGTTGTTTGGTTGTTATTGTTGTGTTATGTGTTTTCTCTTGGCGACGATCATCCGGTGGGTGTGAGCAGAAGGTGATTAGATGCCGATGGAACAGGTGTTAGATGGAGGATCGATTAATGTTTAGCTTATATGAACGAGACCCTTATTTTTAATCATTTTAATTTTGGATTGTATTAAGTTTAAAAATTTGAGTGATAATTTGTATAAAATTTGAGGAAAACTTTTATTCCTCGTTTCTATGACTGTTCTATTATATCAAGGATGTAATAACTATATTATAGTTCAATACTATAATTATTGGGATGTTACAAAACCTCTTACAAAGTCTATATTAATTTGATTAAAATGTTTATATATATAAATATATATATATATATATATATATAAAACTCTTCTACAAATTAAAAGCACTTAGATTTTTGGTAGATTAGAAGTTAATTACATTTTTTTTTTGTATTCAAAATAATTATTTTTTTTTCTAAAAAGAAAGCCCATGAGTTGACTCTAGTCCACAAGGTTTTTGTGGATATTTTGGTCCCATGAGATTTTTTAATGAGGATTTTTTGGTTCTAAGTTTTTATGGCCCCAACCTAAGTGGGTCAAGGTCAAACCATATGGAAGGGCCAAATTGACAAGTTTAATTCCAATTACCACATAAAAAGCGGGTTAGGTAGTGGACTTGCAGGCCAAGACCAATAAGAGGTGGGTCAAAAGATTGAGCTCGCACTTTGAGGGTTTCTCCCTCCACCTCCACATGCTTCTTCCTCCACCACCCCATTCCACAACTACCCCTGAATAAAAATTAAAATACTGTGGTTAAAAAAATTTACTTCACCTAATTTTTAAATTTTTAACCACTTCAATAAATGTGATCTCCATTTTTTCCCCTCCACAGTCCCCCCATAGAGAAATGTTATTCTCATTCTCAATTCTTTAATTTCTCTTATATGTTCTCATTGTCAATTATTTATATTCTCTGGTTTGTGTGCTTGGTGTGTGGTGGTGGTGAGCTTCTATGCTGGTGAAGAGGTTGGTTGAAGAGGTTTGTGGTGAAAGACATTGTATCAGAAGCTTAGACGGATTTTCATATCCGTTAGCCCTTAAACAAATATCAAAATTCGTTGATGGAGTTCAATATCCATTATCCGTTGAAGAAAACGAATTTCAACACCATTTTTTCAGACCATTTCCATGCTACCTGCCATCCACCACCAATCTGTGTGTTTCTAGCAGCTTCTCTTTACATAAGACTACCTTGCCTCATGCTACCCTGGGTAGGAGCAGCCATGTCCCTATCCACACTTGTTTCTTGTCGTGAGATCAATGGACTCTGCAAATTGTCATCAAAATTATTGGCAACAGCATCAGAGACATAATCATCACCCTCCTTAGCAGCGCTTTCTTCATCCCAATCTTCCTGTTTCTATGAACTTCTCGTGGACACTACCAAAGAGCTTAACTAGAGGGTTCACTGGACCACTTGGATTTGCAATAATGTTTCCCTTCCGAGATACAAGGTCAATGGAACTTTGTCCAGTGATAGGTTTAGCAATCCAAGATAGACCTTCTACGTCCCATACAATTTGATCTGCTCTTTTGTGGCTGAAGGATCCTCTTCATATCTAAATTCATTGCCTGGACCAATTATGTACTCTTCAATTGCGAAATCACCCCAACTCCGAGACTGTAACAGTAATGATGCAGTAATATAATAGGAAAAATATGAGTGGAATGAATCTTATTTAAATGAATCAATGTCTCTGTCAACAACAATATAAAAAGAAGTTTCAAGATTCTGTAAAGGAAATGTAATAAAATAGAATCCCAAAAAAAAATATTATCTGCTGCATGAACAGAGAATCGTCCTGCACAGAAAAGGGGTAAGGTCAGAGAGCAGAAAGAGCGGTGAGGAAATTTCTGGAAGAGAGAGAGTTCCGAAAGATACTTGCCATATTCCATATCCTCCCAACTAACGCGCAAATCCTTTTAGAAGGGAATTTTCCTTATGAATCCTGGTGTTGCGTCTACTCTCCACCTCCTGCTGATCAAGTTCCACGTGTCCCTGAGCATGTTCCACTTGCCCTTCATTCATAACAACCTGTCGTTCACTCCCATCATGCAGCTCGCGTGTTACAATAGAGGCATAATTTTTAACAAACTGTCTATAGTACCCAGTAAGACCCAAGAATCCTCTTAATTGTTTCAGTGTGGTAGGTTGAGGCCATGCTTTAACAACTTCTAACTTGCTAGTTTCCATAGCAATCCCTGCTCCAGTTAAGGTATGTCCCAAATAATCAATTTCCCTGACACCAAAGGAACATTTAGAAAATTTAGCATAAAGTTGGTGTTGTTGTAATGTTCGCAATACGAATTCCAAATGAGCTAGATGGTCCTTCCATGTAGCACTGTAGATTAATATATCATCAAAAAATACCAACACAAATTTTCTCAAAACACCCTTAAAAACTTCATTCATCAAACTCTTGAATGTGGCGGGTGTATTGGACAATCCAAATGGCATGACTAGCCACTCAAAATGACCATGATGAGTTTGAAAAGCTGTTTTATGCCTATCTTCCGGTTTAAGCAATATTTGGTGATAACCAAATCGCAAGTCAAGCTTTGAAAAAAAAACAAGCACCAAAGACCTCATCTATCAACTCATCAACCGTAGGAATAGGAAAGGTGTCTTTGATGGTAATAGCATTAAGAGCTCTGTAATCAGTACAAACCCTCCAAGATCCATCTTTCTTTTTGACCAAGAGGATTGGAAAAGAGAAAGGACTGGTACTGGGTTGCACCACTCCTTCTTGCAACAGACCGGCCACTAACTTCTCAATTTCCTCCTTCTGACTGTGTGGATATCGATAGGCTCTAACATTAATTGGTTGAGAACCTTCTACCAAAGGAATGGAGTGGTCATGTGTCCTAGGAGGAGGTAAGGACGTAGGATTTCCAAACACCGCAACATATGTATGTAGCAATAGAACCAATTCAGGTTCCATATCCTTAGGGAGTTCTAGCTCTGGAAATTGCTGAGAAGTCAGTTCAATGAGTTGCATACTAAAAATTTCCGCAATGGATTTGGTATGGACAAGTCTTTTTATATGGTGGCATTGTGCAGGAGTAGGCAAAATTGTATGATCACCTTGTAATGTGACAAACTTGTCACTATAATGAAGAGTAATCAGCAATGTGTATTGATTTTAATCAGCTAACACCAAGAACTAAGACAGCTCCAGAAACTGGTAGTAAAAAAGCTGGTAATTGAAATTTGACTCCTGTGCCCGAATAGTTAACTCACTAACCAAGCCTTCAGCAGCCATGTAATTACCATTCCCCACCATAACTCTAAACATAGGAGCTGGTTCGACAGGTAATTTCAAGAGCTTAGCAATTCTTGGTTGAAGGAAATTATCAAAGCTACCTCCATCAACCAAAACCTGGACAAGCAGAGAACCAATGTGTGCAACAAAACAGATGGTACCAACTCCTGCTCCTCCATTCAAAGCCTTGAAGGACAAATGCAATGCCTCCTCAATGTCCAACACTTTAGTTGTAATATTAAGAGAGTCAATTTCTGGTTGCACTGGTTCTAACTCCTTTTCATCCTCTTCCATTTGTAACATTAAATATTGTCTTTGAAAGAAAATTTCTCATCACAAAAATAACAAAGGCCCTCCTCTCGACGTAATTGCATTTTCGCAGGACTGATTTTCTTCACATTTGAATTTCTAAACGGAGGTCTTGAAGGGGTGAGTAATAATGGAGGTAGAGGCTGGGAATTTTAAGGAGGCTTCGGAGGGTGTTTGGGAACATTATTCTGGTTAGAATTGAAGGTAATATTGGAATATCTATGGTCCTGGGATGGTTTTCGAGCAATAGCCGCAGGGACATATTTTTCCTCGAACAATTTAGCCAGTGACACAGCTCTCAATAAATTTGGAGGACTCTGAGCTACCACATATCGTCTAATATCTTTATTCAACCCACTTAAAAAACAATTTAAAAGAACTTCAGAAGTTAACCCGTCAGATTGATTGGCTAAACTCATGAATTTCAGGTAGTAATCAACAATTGTACCAGTTTGTGTCAATTTGAACAACTCAGCCATGGGGTTATCAAACGGGGAAGGACCAAATTGTGACTCCTGGGGACGTTTCAAATCGTTCCAAGACTGGAAGACATGCTCCTTCTGCAACATCTGAAACCATGGAATAACATCTTTCTCAAAATGCATCGCAGCTATTTCCACCCTCTCCAAATCCGAAGTATTGTGGTAATTGAAGAATTTTTCTGCCTTAAAGATCCATTCTAACACTGGAGTGTGACCATCAAAGTGAGGAAAACCCAGCGATATGTCACAAGCAGGCATCGCTCCGGAGAACATCCCAGAATTTGCAAATCGTGCTCCAGTCTTTGAGTTCGTATCACCAACGTGCTGAGTTTGAAGTTTGATTAGATGATCAATGGCTATTTGCATCTGATTCATACGCTGCTTTGTTTTATCAATCAGGTCTTGATTCATCCTATCTCTATCATTTTGCTTTTCCATCCAACTCACCAACGAAGTAACTTGTGTCTGTAAATCTTTTAAACGTGTGTTCTCAACCATTGGAGTCAATGAAAGCACCAATGTAACAGTAATGATGCAGTAATATGATAGGAAAAATAAGAGTGGAATGAATCTTATTTAAATGAATCAATGTCTCTGTCAACAACAATATAAAAAGAAGTTTCAGGATTCTGTAAAGGAAATGTAATAAAATAGAATCCCAAAAAAAATATTATTTGCTGCATGAACAAAGGATTGTCCTGCACAGAAAAGGGGTAAGGTCAGAGAGCAGAAAGAGCGGTGAGGAAATTTCTGAAAGAGAGAGAGTTCAAAAAGATACTTGCCACATTCCATATCCTCCCAACTAACGCACAAATCCTTTTAGAAGGGAATTTTCCTTACGAATCCTGGTGCTGCGTGTGCTCTCCACCTCCTGTTGATCAAGTTCCACGTGTCCCTGATCACGTTCCACTTACCCTTCATTCATAACAACCTGTCGTTCACTCCCATCATGCGGCTCACGTGTTATAGAGACCCTCGACAAGTAAAGGCATCTCACCTGATCATTATAAACAAAAGCAATCACCATCCAAATCATGCATATAACACTATAACAAATTAGTTGCCATAGTTGAATCAAAAGCAAGTCAACAACAACTAAGAGAATAAAATAAATGCACCTAAGAATCTACCTGAAAATAAGGACAATAAACAATTGCACTACGACTGTTTAATTTAAGTTTTCAATATCATGATTTTCAACAGGTTTGAAATAATGACAAATAAAAAATGTTTTCATGGTATCATTTTAAAGCTCAATTACTTTAGTTTTGTTTTCCCTTTTTATTGGTACATTAAGAACATTTTCATTATAGAGGTTTTAAATATACGACTAAGATGTTATAAGAAACCTTCGTTGAAATATAAAGGTAGTATCTTATATAAAATCCCGAGTCTTAAGAATAAAAAAAAACAATATTATAATAATTAAAATAATAAAAAGTTACAAAAGTTTGAGTTCTTATAAGACCTGATTGTTGAAACAAAACTTTTGAAAATATGATTTGAGTTGCTACAAAAACTGGATCACAAAACTCTATAGGAAAGGAACTCTCAAATGGAAAAAATGAGAATTTTGTATAGAACTTGTAATGTACAAAAAGTAGAGAACCTGAATGCCTTAACGAAAATGGAAAATTCATTCGACCTTTATCGGATCTCCATCATCGAAATTCATTCAAGACCCATTTCCGTTGACGCCTTCTCGATTTTCTTTTTTATGGTTTTTATTTGATTTACATAGTTAAGCACACAACACCAACAAAAAGAACCCACAGAATCAGTGTCCCATCTCATCCAAACACCAGCACCAATAACCACTCTGCATCAGTGTACGCGCCCTTCCCTTCTCTATCCAGTTACTATGTGGCTATGAATAGCTTAACAGTGTTTCACAGCTTGAATATGCGTCACGCGTCGCAACCTACTCCATTCGCAAAACTACCAAGCACACTTCTCCACGAACAAACCAAACACCTAACTCAATGGAAGCAATGAAATGGAAGCTTGGAACCAAGTAAGCAAGGAAATGGAAGTAATAGGAGAAACGAAAATGGAAAGGGAAGGAATGAAATGAAAGAGGAGGAATGGGAAGAGAGAAATGAAATGAGATTGTGGGGGTGGGTGAGGTGTGTTACACAATTGAATAAAAGGGGTAAGAAATAGGGTTTTATAAAAAAGTGAATGCAAAAGTAACAAAATTTTAACCTAAGGGTAATTTTGAAAAAAAAACAAAAATTGGGGAAGTACAGGAAGAAGTTTGTGGTGGTGTAGGAAGAAACCTTCTCGCACTTTTAAAGAGTGGTGTTTCATCCTACACCTCCAACCCTTCATCCTCTACCTCCAAAAATTCCACTTTTGACGACTAATCCTACACCTCCAACTTTTTTAAAAGTTTCATTTTTAACTTTAATAATATGTTTTCATATTTTTTTTTCTCTTTCTTAATAAAAGCACTCTGCACCACCTTAATAATAATCTAATTTAATTTAAAATTCAAATATTATTTAATATAATTTTATATTTTAATAATTATTAAAGTATGATTTATATTATAATAATTATATTAAATAATTAAAATAAAAATAATAATAGTAAAAATAAAAAATAAAATAATAATAATGAATTTGACTTATTATATTAAAAATATATTAAATTATATTAAAATACTAAATTAAATTAAATAATTATTAAATTTAAATAAAAGCAAAATTTTAAAAACAAACTATTTTATCAGATATCTATATCCGAAGCATATGGCTACCGAATTTCTGTATCCGATTAATATATATGTTAACAATTTATTTTTTATTTAAAATCTAATAAATATTTAATTTAATTTAACATTATAATACTATTTGTTATACTTTTATATTTTAATAATTATTATAATATGATTTATATTTTTATAATAGTTTTATTAAAAAATTAAAATAACAATAACTAAAATAAGAGTGATAATAATAAAAATAAAAATAATATTTAACATTACATGTATTTAAATATATTAAATTATATTAAAATATTAAATTAAATAATTATTATAATTAAAAGAGAAAACAAAATTTAAGAAAATTTGTTAATCAGATATAGATATCCAATAGGCATATTCTTGGGATATAAATATCCAATAAGTAGTTGTTTTTAAAATTTTGTTTTTTATTTAAATTTAATAATTATTTAATTTAATTTAATATTTTAATATAATTTAATATATTTTTAATATAGTAAATCAAATGGATTATTACTATTTTATTTTTTATTTTTATTATTATTTTTTTTATTTTAATTATTTAATATAATTATTATTATAATATAAATTATATTTTAATAATTATTAAAATATAAAATTATATTAAATAATATTTGAATTTTAAATTAAATTAAATTATTATTAAGGTGGTGTAGAGTGCTTTTAATAAAAAAGAGAAAAATATGAAAAGATATTTATTAGAGTTAAAAATGGAACTTTTGAAATGGAGATGCAGGATGAGTTATCAGAAGGTCAAAAGTGAAATTTTTAGAGGTGCAGGATGAAGGGTTGGACCCTTTAAAGAGGTGTAGACCAACTCGACCCACATTTTAAGGACCAAATGTGGGATAGACCTAAACAGCGCATTGTAACCCCTGTTTTTTTTTTTTTTAATGAACAATTTTGTTCCTCTCCAAATTGAAACCAAAATTAATTTTTATATAAGTGTTATACTGGTATTTTCATTCAAATGGAGCAATTTTGTTTATCTCCAAATTGAAACCAAATTTAATTCTTATTAAAATGTTATACTGATATTTTTGTTAAATTCACTACATTATTAGAATATAATTATTAAATTTGTATGATTCTTCATGATAAATAATAGGGTCAGAGTTAGTTTATAATCAAAAGGAAAATTCTTCAATATTTTAAAACTAACTTTAACCCTATTTTGCACATATAGCACAAAATAGGAAAAAACCACAAATTGACACGTATAGTGTTGTCAAAATATGTCACCTGGTTCGGCCTAGTTCGACCCACCATAGGTTTGTCACTTAGTGAGACAATCCAATCTGACTCACTTATTAGCAAGCTCGAAAAAATTGAACTAGGTCTGACCCATTGGGTGGATTAAATGGGTTGTTCATTAACACACTTAGTTAGAAGTTTTTTTTCTTCAATCCTGAAAAAATTAACATTTTTTTAAATACGTCGTCCTAGAACAAGGACAATCTATGAAAGGGTCTGAGCATAATATGCATTGCGGAATTCAGTCTACAAGATGTGGGACACAATTTTGCGGAGCATGGTCTACATTGATCTGCATCGATCTGCATCGCTTCAAATCAAATCAGATAAGTGAGAACATTTTAGGTTTAATGTTTTCATTTTGGTAATATAACTTTAAAAAATTGGGTGGATCAGTGAGCCATTTCGGCTCATCATAAGTTCAACTCGAGTGAATCGGATTCTTAGCGGGCTAGACTCAAAATTGGCCCATGCTGAAATTTCAATTTTTTTTTAAATTCAACTCAGCCGAAACTTGTGGTGAACTGAGTGAACTCACGAATTCCCTGATTTGATAAGATTAGACATGTGTCATTCTTTGTTCACATATTATTAACTATTTAATAATGGTTAGTAAAAATGACTAAAGTTTAAAAAAATAACAAAACTTGAACCTTATTAACCACGAAAAAAATAACCATATTAAATAAACTCAATAAAAGTAAGAATTAAATTAATTATTAAATTTTTCTACTATATGTCATAATCATCTATAAGCTTTTATGTCTTTAACAATACAATGAACAAAACAAAGATTTTCTCTCTCTTCTCTGATTATCTAGATCAAAATATGACTTAGTAATTTAGTTATTATATAGACATTTAATTTGTTTTGGTTTATATATTTGTTTTTCTTATTCAATTGAGTTCTAATATTTTAAATATTTGTTGAATAAAAATACTTTATATTAAATGAAAATGATGAACACATGTAAATCTAATAAAAATATTAATTAATATTTTGATCGTATATTTACACTTTATTTTTTTCCCTATGTTTTATAATTTATTTTCATGTCTTTTTGAGACTATACATCACACGGACCGTTCATATTTCAATGAATAGAATTAAAATTATTTTTTAATAAAATATAATTTTTTGTGTACATAAAATAAGTTTGAGGTTTGAGAATGTAAAAAAGCAAAAGTCATTATTATGAATCATGTGACATCCCAAATATTATATAGACATACATATAATAGGATTCAGCTATTATAGTACGAGAAAGCAGTTAAGAGTTAATAAAGGACAATATTAAGCATACAGTCATCCAAAATATGGCTGAAATTTAAAATTTGATACCAGTTTAATAATTCTCCAAAATACATGACCAACTAAAGATTTAAGGATGCCTAAAGAGTGTTTCCAAAAATATAGAACATGACAAAACAAAAGCTAGAAAAGATCCTAAGAACTGGAAGTTGTGTCTTCTTTGTTCTCCAATGCTCACTCCAAGGGTACATCATCAGCTACTGCTCACATCTAAAGGATTGGATGATCATTGCAAGGGGGAAAGGCAAGCACATACAACAAACAAATGCAAGGGTAAGCTAGGTATAATAAAAATAAAACATGTTATCAATCAAGTATTTCAATCATGTAATGACAATAATACAACACAAACTATAAATGAATGCATTTGATTGATACCAATGACAGACCACGTGATTTGACCGTCCGGACTAGTATGAAATGTCGAGTTCCAGGGGTTTGTGCACTTGTGGTGGCCCTACTGCTTTGCAAAGCCATTGCCGAGGGGTTTCACCCGACCACACACAAGTGTAAGTCCAACCAAACTCATCTTGGCCCATAAATGGAGACACCCAAGACTAGGACCTCCTGCTATTCTCACCACATGACTCATCACTCTCTAATTGAGCATGAATGGTCATTAGAATGTCCAGGTAAACCCCATCCTGAACTCCGGCCATTCATACGGTCAATCACGACAAACTACAGTGGCACCACCATGTAACCTCCCTTGAGGATCATGGAATTATGTCCAATAACCATACTTTTACTTTGAAACTTAACTCAACACATGAACCACCGAATACCATGTACATGTAACCCTTCAACTTTACTTACTTTCATACTTTTGATTTCATACCATGAATGTTTTATATTAGTTTAGTTTCTTACAGAATTAAGCATGAATCAATCTCATAATACTAGAAGAAATCATATAAAATAAACAAGAAAAGATACCTAGATCATCACACAAGAAAGGAAGAGAAAACAAGAATTACATATTTTCAAAAAAACATCACTTATTAATACAAATATCTTTATAATATTTAATTACCAATACTTAAGTAATTCAAATAGCTTGGAAACCCTCACCAATGGCTCCAGAAGGGTCAAAAACCCCTAGAACGCCTAAAGAACGTCCAAAACGGACGTCCGGAACTCCCAAAACATAAAAAACATCAAAAATACTCACTCTGTCGCAGAAAATTCGCTCAGCGCACACCTTGTGGTGCGCTGTGCGAATTTTTCCTACCAGAACTCATTCGCAGAGCGAACAAAGTGCGCTAGGCGACTCTGTATAATCTGCAGCGTGAAATTCTGCAGATTTGTGGAACTCACACACCCAAAACTTACTCTAGACCATTTGGAGAATTTCTAACACTCCAAATTCGAAGTATAGGTTGAATTAAACTTGTTTAAGAGCTCACATACATTTCTAACATGAATCTCTAGTAGTTATGCATGGAATTAGGATCTAAGACTCTACTTTCATTCACTTAGATACTCAATTTCAGATTTACCATTTGGAAACTGTTTCAGGCCATTTTGGTGCTTCTAATAAGTCAAAATTGACTTAACTAAGTGACTCTAATAGTCTAACTCAGACTCTAACCCCAAATTCACAGAATCAATACTCTACTTCCCCAATTTTGACTCAAACACTGTAACTAATCTAGTTATTTACTTAACCATTATTGAAATCTGAATTATCACTTACTAACACTCAATTTCATATTATACACATAGTCATACCAATTCCCAAATCATCACATACTCAATTACACAATTCACAGACCAGAAAACACCCATTCTAGCACATGCATTCATCAATACAGTTCAACAGTAACACAATCTTTTACACAGTTTGCACATTCATCAAATTCAACAGCTCTACATAAATTTAATACAAGAAATCAAATATTTTACAAGCAAGAAGTTAAAACCTAGCTTCCCTTACCTTTTGGTGAAGTAATCCAACTCACAGGAAAATCCACTTGCATAATACACCACAAGAGACCCTAGAATCACATATAGACCACCAATTTGTGGTATGAAATGGAATTAGGAACCTAAATGGAATTGAAATTTGAAGGGAACTATAGAAGATTCATGCAATTCAGAAACTGATGCATGCATCCAAATTTCAGAAGTGCGGAAGAAGGAGATTGACTTACCGGTGGAAGAACAAGAAGATCAACCGGTATAATTGAAGCCTGGGACACCCTGAGTTCCTAAATGCCTTCTGATTTTGGAATTGAGTTGTTCAGTGAAGAGAATTTGTGGTGATATAGTAGAGGAGAGTAAGGAAGAGTGAGTTGATTTTGTAAGAATAGCACTTATTAGAAAAATGAAATGGAAGTGGCTTTGTAAGTTATGTTTTAAAAATTTTCAGACTTTCTTTTTCAATTATTCATCTACTCATCAACTGCCACATGTGCTCCTCTTTTGGCTAACTTTTCTCAATCCTTACAAATCACCTTAGTATTTCTTGATTTCCTCGATCAAATATAAGTCTAGCTTACTCAAATATGTGCAAAATAAAAAATCGACACTACTTATGGCCGGTGGCATCATCAACACTCCATTCCTATTATTGAAAATTTATTTTTTAAAATGAAATAACATTTTTATGGTTATTTGTTGAGTCACGTGACATTTGATACTTTTCTTCGGTCTTAGTAATTGTAATGATTTCATTACTTCCAAATAATGTACAATTGATCGTACAAAGTTACAAAATGTGTTGTATCAAATAATTTTCTATGCTGTTTAGTTTTAGAATCTTAAAATGAAAATAATTTATATATTTAAAACTTTGTGTTTTTATATAATTTATTATTAGTAAACACGGTAACTAGAAAAAAAATACATAAATAATTTGTATAGAAGTTTCCGTTTAAACGAAATAGAATTGCAGATCACCAAACCTAGCAACGTATTTTGACTTTCTCACTTTTTGATTCGCCGTCAGTTTCCTCTTTAGCTTCCGTTTAAGAAACCCTAACACAACATAAACACTCAGCCACATTATAATACACATCTTTTTTCATAGTTATCATGTTTTTCATTTGGTTTAGTTTTTATTTTTAATTTATCTATGTAGAGATTAAACAATTTCATCAATATTTTCTCTTAATTTATATTGTTATTATATTTTATTGAATTTTAAAACACTATTTCAATATGGGGATTATAACTAAATATTTTATCTTAATTTATACTGCTTTATGTATGATAGAAAGCAGATCTATACTGCTAATAAATTCAATTTTTTAGTTGACTTTAAGTTACTTATATAATTAAAATCGAAAGTAATAGAAGGTTGGAGCAGACACGTGTAGGGCGAAGATAAAAGTTTTCAGACATACATCAACGGCTCTGATCTATCCAAGTAAACCTTATTTAAGGTCACGTTGGATTTTTTTTTTCTAAGACATTAGTACTTAGCAAGTGTCTCATAACTAATAACTAATAAGATAAAAAGTAGTGATTTTTAATTTAAAAGGATCTAAAAACAAAGAAGAAAAGACTTAAAAGAACCAAAAATAAAAACACATTGTTAAATGATATTAGAAAATTTTGTTGATTACTTCTTAATCAGGTTTTTTCTTTTCATAACAAGAGACATGACTTAAATTTTTTTCCATCTATTATTTTATAATAATAGTTTCTTAATAATTTTTTTATTTATTATTTTAAATTTTCAATTTA
>NC_028356.1:24906091-24921916 GCF_000741045.1 Vigna radiata var. radiata
TATATATTTTTTCAATTATATTCTTTTTTTTTAGCGGATTGATAATGGTTTGAATATCAAGAGAGCAAATTTCAGAAGTATAATATGTAACTTATTTAAAATTTAAAAATTTGATTGAAACAGAAAAATTAAATGTTTTTTTTATAAGAAAAAACTTAAACAACTATATTATATAACTGAGAGAATACTCATTTATAAATTTTTGAATTGGTTCTCGCATTCTTAATTTTGTTCCCAAATATATACTGAATTAAAAGTATTCTACAAACCCAACCAAAGATGTGTTATATTTAAAGATAACTTTAAAAGTCCATGGATAAAAGGTAAGCAACTTTGATAATATTTTACATATATAAAAAATATTATAATAAATTTTTACATGTAAAAAAAATATCACATTGAGAATTTGTTACATAGAAACCAGATTCCATGTTAAAAAAAAATTCAAAATATATATAAATCATATTTTATAAAAATATATTCACTACAAACCACCCACTATTATTTTTATTTAACCGTCATTTTTTTTTCTTAAAATTTCTTAAAAAATATAGAAAGCATAAAGTCACTAACATTATGTAAGAAGAATTTAATTTAAATGTATTATCAGTTAATATTCTATTATAAATTTTAGAAGTATTATTGATTTCAGTAATAGTTATTTTAAAAGCAATATATAAAATAGCTTTTAATTAGTAAACCAGACCATTTTGTTTTGTAACAATAGATCTAAATCAAACTAAAAGAGTCTACATAAAGTATATAATTTGTAAGAGTTTAAAAAATCATTGATAAATCTATCATACTTCATTTTATTTGAAAAAATATTTATAAAATTTCTAAAATTTGAGAATAAATGATTAATTAAAATATTAATTAATATATGGTAAAACAATATATTATAAAATAAAAAATGTAACTATTTTATTCCAGAAAATAAAGAAGAGTTAATAGATATGACAAAATATTAATTAACATAAAAGACATATTCTTAATTTCTTACATCATGTCATTTTATTTTTTAAACTATAGATGTATTTAAACTAGGATATCACAAACAATATGGTAAAACGATTATATATATATATATATATATATATATATATATATATATATATATATATATATATATATATATATAACTGATAAAAATTTATAGTATCTATTATTAGAAATTATAACTAATTTTAATTTTAGTTTGTAGTGATATCGTAATTGTACTATTTTGATCACTTGAGACTTATAGATATTATAATTGGAAAATTTTTATTTTTAATATTTAATAAAATTTATTGACGAAATTTAAATAATGAATTGATACCTTAGTGTGTTTTTATTCTTTCTTTTAAAAAAATATATTAATATATAAGTCAAATAACGTGTTAATGGTCACATTATTAAAATAGCACACATAAATTTGTTACACATATATTTTACATAAAATATCTTATAATATAGTGAATATTATGGCTATATTAACACAAATTATGTTATATTATATTATACTTTATTTGGTTTGCTATCTGTGTGTATTAAATATATAATAGGATTAATACAAAAGTTAGAATAATTTTTAAAAAAATCCCCAATTATAAAATCATATTTATCCTAAAACTGATACAAAGTACATAATTGGTCTAAAGAACTATGTGAGCTGCTAAAGAACATTTTCTTTTATTTAGTGTTAATGTTGATGTGTTTTTTGTTATGTTATTAAAAATTTGTGTGTTTGGATGAAGTGTGTGTATATGCTTAACGGCCAAACCGAAAAAAGCTGGCTCATTATTGTGAGTTGTGACAGTCATTGAGCATAAGAAGTATCGCCTCCTTCACTTAGGTGTTTGGCCTTTTCCTTCTTTGAACAACAAAACCCCAATCTCTTCCTTTGCCTTTCACTCCCTCAACAAACCAACAACAACTACTCATTTTCTCTTCTCTATTTTCCTCTCTTTCTTTGGCGATCTCAACGAAGCTCTTCCACTCAAACACACCCTTTAATTATATAGCATTCTCTTACTTACCATTAGATTGGACTTTCTCTTCTTCCTCTTTTTCTGGATCTTCAATCTCTCCCTGGTAATTTTCCTAGAAAACTTCCTTCTTTTTCTCCTACAAAGTAGTGTTGCTTTCCTCAATTCCAGGAGCTTATTAAATGCTTTGTGAATGAATGATTGTGGTTTCTGTTGATTGTGGGGACTTGAAACTCTTGCTCAATGTTGTTTGGATTTTGTAAAAATGGAGCTTAGTTGAGTAACTCAAATGGGTTCATGACAAGATTTGTTTTTCTTTTCTTTGGATCCAGATAAAACTTTTGTCTTTTTTCACTCTTTTTTCGAATTTCCTTTCTGGGTCTTGTTGATTTTGTCTCGTTCTTTCCTCGCGTCGAGTGTTGGTTTTTATGATCTTATTCTGAGTTTATCGTATTATTGCTACTTTTTCAGATTTTTCGGATTTGGGGGATCGAGTTTGAAGGGTGAAATGGCTGCTTCTTCTGCGTCTCTCGCTGGTGCTTCTGCTTCGGACCTTTTGAGAAGTTCAACGAGCGGTTTCAGTGGTGTTCCTTTGAGAAGCTTGGGCAAGGGAAGATTGGTTGTAAAGAGTAGGGATTTTAGTGTTGCTGCCAAGCTGAGGAAGGTGAAGAAGCATGACTATCCTTGGCCCGCTAATCCTGATCCCAATGTGAAAGGTGGGGTGCTGACCCACCTTTCCCGTTTCAAGCCACTCAAGGAAAAGCCAAAGCCTGCCACTTTGGATTTTGAAAAGCCTCTTGTTGATCTGCAAAAGAAGATCTTTGATGTAACTTCTAATTTAATCTGTTTGTGTCTGTGTTGCTGAGTGCTTTGTTTGCTTAGAGTTATTTTGTAGTGATTGTCAGATTCATGGAGGTTGTGCTGAATGAGAATGGCTAATAGGAATGCATTTTATGGGTGGAAACAGGTACAAAAGATGGCAGACGAAACTGGTCTGGACTTCACTGATCAGATTCAATTATTGGAGACTAAGTACCAGCAGGTTTGCCCGTCATAACAAATACGTTTTGTTCTTAAGAAAATGGAATTACTGTGAAAATTGTTGATGATTATGATTGTGGGCTCAGTCTCATACTTAAACCAAGAGTTCTCATGAGAATACTGCATCGATGCTGCTCTCTGATTGCTACTTGCATGATTGAATATATACCATTTTTTTAAATTTTAATCCACGCTGATTTTTTTGTCATAAAGAAACTAGTTTAACCTTATTGTCATTCCTGTTGGTAATCCCTGAGAAAAATTCTTATTCTCTGTAATTTCATAGTTGCTTATAATAAGTCTTTGTTTATGAAATGCAGATTCAGGTGTTTCTGCAACTGGTTATATGTATATATTTTGCTTCTATTTTGCCAGATGATACTTCTGTTTATATTTAAGCAACTGTTTGGGTATCTTCGGCTAAATAATATTGTTCTGTTGTTATATTATGTTGGTGTGAGTGTTATTGACTTGTTTGCATTGCACTTGTTCTTTACCTGTTTTATGTTATTCTTTTGTTATACAATTATTCGGAGTTTCTTTATTCAAGATTCAAATATATATATATATATATATATATATATATATATATATATATATATATATATATATATTCTGTTTTTCTTCCCAATGATTGCAATTAAAACTGTAAAATTGGAAAAAGTCTCATCTTTTCACCACTCACATTATTTTCAGGCTTTAAAGGATCTCTATACGCATCTGACTCCTATACAGCGGGTCAACATCGCACGACATCCTAACAGGCCAACTTTTCTTGATCACATCTTTAACATAACTGAAAAGGTGTTCTAAGTATTACTTTTGTTTTTAACTTCAATATTCTAGTTATTTCATTTTCTTCATTCTTAATTGGTCTTGTGAATGATCCACTTTAACTGAATTCCCATGTGTCTTCATGTTTCAGTTTATGGAAATCCATGGTGATCGGGCAGGTTATGATGATCCAGCTATTGTTACTGGTATAGGGTTGATAGATGGTAGAAGATACATGTTCATTGGTCACCAAAAGGGTAGAAATACTAAAGAAAATATTCAGCGTAACTTTGGGATGCCAACTCCTCATGGGTATGTCCACTAGGAACTCTAGTTGATACAACAAATTACTAGATTTAAGATAAGATCTGAACTCTAATTTACATTGATTTTATCTGCGCACTGATGGTAAACTTCCAATTGAAACAAACAGTTACAGGAAGGCTCTTCGTTTGATGGAATATGCAGATCATCATGGGTTCCCCATAGTTACATTCATTGACACACCTGGTGCTTACGCTGACCTTAAATCAGAGGAACTAGGACAAGTATGTTGTGAGTTAGGCTCTAAGATTCTTTGGCTTTCTTTTGTTACAAGGTTAATCAATTTGTTAGTTTTCATCTTGCAGGGTGAAGCAATTGCTCACAATTTGAGATCCATGTTTGGTCTGAAGGTTCCAGTTATATCTATAGTTATTGGAGAAGGTGGTTCAGGTGGTGCCCTTGCGATTGGATGTGCTAATAAACTACTGATGCTTGAAAATGCTGTTTTTTATGTTGCAAGGTGATTTATTTTTTTACTTTGCTGTCTGCCAAATTTATAATGTTGTAATAATTATTTCAATTACATGCTTTTAGCCCCTCACCTGTGCATGTTGCATTTCAATTATGTTACATATTGTTGAGTTTAGTCCCACATCAGAGAAGCTTGCAGCAAGCTTCATGGTTGTATCATATAAATTTTCTCTCTCACTTTAAGAATTCAGAAAAACAACAGAATCTGTATTTTCAAATTTACTATTAAGAGAGAACTCTCTTTATTATGAGAAATGAAAACTATAAATTTAGGTCATACAACCATAATGGATGATCAGGAATAGAAGTTTGTAGTCACATGACCACCTAGAAAAGTCATGGCATTTTTCTTTTAATTTTGACAATTAAAATATGTTCTAATGATGGTCTATATTGTTGTTTTCTTCGTTTCTCACAATGAGTTCTTGTTTGATTTACTATTATGTATGTCCATGTGTGTGATATGGTTGACTACTTGTGCTGTCATGAATCATTTTACTAATTGAAAAGGTGTTACTGTTCTTTTCTGCTGGTTTGACCTTTATTTATTACATGATATAGTCCAGAAGCATGTGCAGCAATCTTGTGGAAGAGTGCCAAAGCTGCTCCAAAGGTATTTATGACGCCAGTACTTTGACTTTTTCAATCCATAATGTGTATATATATATATATATATATATATATTGTTTTTTTAAATTCAACTATTTTATTTTTATTGTCCTATGCAGGCTGCTGAGAAGCTGAGGATTACAGCACCTGAATTGTGCAAATTACAAGTTGCAGATGGTATTATACCTGTAAGAAGCTATTGATTATGCCTTTTCTCTCCCTTAAATCTTGTTCATGTACATGGAGTTTATCATCTTAATGGTTTAAATATGAATATATAGAGTATTTTTAAGTACTCAGGCAGATTTTTATGTACTCCAGGTTTAAATATGAAAATATAGAGCATTTAACATTACGAAGATTGATAACAGTGTTCTCTTGAGAATAGATCTAAATAGAGATTCATTGTTTCTTTTCAATAGGAGCCGCTTGGTGGTGCACATGCAAATCCAGAGTGGACATCTCAACAGATAAAGAAAGCAATCAATGACACCATGGACGTAAGTTTTAAGGCAGCAAGTATTCTATTGAAAAACAGATGTGTAATTTTGTGTTAACTTCAGATGTTTTCCTTGTCCATTATGCAGGAACTTACCAAGATGGACACTGACGAGCTTATAAAACATCGCATGCTTAAGTTTAGAAAGATCGGTGGGTTCCAGGAAGGTGTTCCTATAGATCCTAAGAGAAAAGTCAACATGAGGAAGAAGGATCTTTCAATTACTAAGATGCCCGATGCTGAACTGCAAGCTGAGGTTCAGAAACTGAAGAAACAAATTTTGGAAGCTAAGGAATCTTCTCCCATTCCTCCAAAACTAGATTTAGATGAGATGTTAAAGCAACTGGAGAAGGAGATCAATCAAGAATACACTGAGGCAATTAAAGCTGCAGGCTTGACAGAGAGGTTGATGCAACTACAGGAGGAAGTCTCAGCAGCAAATGCAGATTATGAAAGTCTTGATCCATCGCTGAAGGATAAGGTATATAAGCTAAGGGTGGAGTTTGAAAAGAAATTGCGTGCATATCCTAATCATGGTAGGCTGCAGAAATATCTTAAGTATTTCAATGAATTATCTGAAGCAAAGCAGTTGTCAGGTGTAAGCAAGGACACTGACACATTTAAGCAAGAGTTGAAGACGACACTTGGTCAAGTCTTGAGTAATCCGAAATTAAAGAAAGAGTTTGAAGCATTAAAGGATGAAATTAGAAGTGTTGGTGCATCCTCAGGAAGTGATTTGGATGAGGAGTTGAAGAAGAAAATCACTGACTTTAAGAAAGAGGTAGACTCACAGATGGTTACTGCTCTGAAGTCGATGGGCTTAGATGTTGCTGTAAAACAAGATAAGGCCACCGACCCAGGTACAGAAGAACTAAAAGAAGAAATAGTGAAGCAAATTGATAGTTTGGTTAACTCATCGGAAGATATTAAGAGCAAGATGCAACTACTGAAATCGGAGGTTGCCAAGGCTGGAAAGTCACCAAGTTCTGAATCAGTGAATAGAATTGATGCTTTGGTGCAACAAATTAGGCGGAACCTTGCAGAGTTCATTGACTCGTCTGGCTTAAAAGAAGAGTTTGAAGCTCTGCTGTCTAATGGAAGTCTTGATTCAGCTGCAGACAGGGTCACCGGTGAGGAGGCGAGAGAGAAAGTTGGTGCAAACTCTACCATTTCTTAATGTGAGTTCATCTAATCTACACAAATAGTCTCAGTTCGTTTTCTGAATCATTAAAACATTGTAGGGAGGGTTTTATCATAGCATTTTGCTGTAGAAAGTTGTTCTTGTTGGTCCTAAGTTGAAACCTACATCTTGACATGCAGAAAGAAAAGGGTAGTTTTAACTTCTAAGATGGATTTATGTGATTTTGGTTTAAAAGTTATTGCAGTGAAAAAATTAGGTTGGATTTATATGTACACTGTTTTTTCTTATACTTCATTAGAAACTGAAAGTTTGCACCTTTTTTAACAAACTGCAGAAATGCAGCTCATATGGTGCTGGCTGCAACAAGTGAATGAATGAAATAGTGGAAACTACACCAGTGTGAGTAATCTATCTTGATACGGTACTATCAGCTGGTTGTGTATCATTTAGCATCAAGGCCATGTTTCTTAGAAACAGTTTTGGTAATTTAAAGGAGATACCATGTTAGTGGTGGCTAATATTTTTCTATAATCTTCCAATAGAAGACCAGCAGGGGAATAAAATTGAAACCATTTTGTATTTGTTTGAGTCAGAATGTTGCAGTTAAATTTAGAATGACGTTTTGTGTTTTTTCTTATTTTTTCCTTTTCTTGTTCATTTTGCTATTTTCTTAATCATTTAAAATGTTAGATTTCAGCTTAAATAGTCTTAGATAAACATTGTATAAATTGCTTTAGTTTAAAGAACCAATTAAACAATACGAAGTGTGGTGCTGTAATGTATTTTCTTTTTCAAGAATGATCCCTACTTTCTAGATGAGCTTTTGGGCATTGGGAATGCAAATCCTTAACGTATCCTAGCAAATACTTAAGGAAGCAAATTCTGGAATTAATTAATTTAACCCTAACAAATTGTGAAGAGTTTTGTACCAAGCCACAGTATTACTACACAACATGCAAGCAAAAAAGTTTATAATAGTATTTCTTAAAATACTTATTATAAAAGTCAATTTTATTTTGTGATTGTGAAAAAAAGTTTTACAGTTTCATTACATAACAATTTGATTCTTTATCCCCAATGTATCATAATTAATTACACTTGAAGGAGGGGAAAATGTGTTTCAAGAAAAAAAAAAAAGGCTGGAAATTGAAGGATCAAGAACATTGAAGAAAAAAAAATTTTTTTGAAAGAAATCATATCTACTTATTTTAATTAAAATTGAAACTACGTTGGAAATTTTAAGAAAGTAATAGAAATACATTGGAAATAAAGTTCAAATATTGGGACAGAAAAAAATTCTATTTAGTCTTCCAGCTATATTCTTTAGTGTTTTTCTTTAACTTTGAATGATTTTTAAAAGTCGCTGCGAATATAAATTAAAGTTATTGGAATGATATTTTAAAAGTAATATTTTGATATAAAGTAAGTTTTTGTGAATTTTTAGGAATAATGTAAAAATGTAATGAGTTATAAATTTTTTTTCTTAAAACACTTCATAATGAATATTTTTTAGTTTTTTTGAGATATTTTAATTTCATTTTTAAAATTTTATATAAAAAAATATCATATAAAATTGCAAGCTTTTAAATAATAGTACATATTTATAAGAATTTAAAGTACCTAAAATTTTCAGCAAACATTCAAAATTATAATATGAAAAAAATAATTAAAAAGGAAAAACTAGAATAGAAAAAGTACAATCAATATAAATTTCGAATTTTTTTAATGCGGAATTGATAATTCACTTTTATGTTACTATGCATGTGATTATTAATCATGTTCACCTCATAAAAAGAAAAGCCAAATCGTCCTATTTAATCAATAACCTCATCAAAGATGCCAAGAATTATTCACATCAAATCTAATTATGTTAAAATTAAGAAGCGACAAGACAAATATTAATATGATCACAACACATCTCCTATAAAATATAATATAAATATTATATAAAAAAAAATGGTCTTCATACGTTTATGACATTGTCTTTTTTGTTAAGGTCTAAACAAAAATAATTTCACAAATTATTAAAGACAAAAAATAAGTCTTTTGTTATCTAATTATAGACAAATTATTGGAATAGAAGAAAAATATATTTAAATATCAAGTGTATAAAAATAACAATGAGACAAAATTTATAGGAATAGAAGAATGGTTCATGTGTTTCTGGCTGAATGAGATCTTATATTCATGTCATCTATATAATTTTTCATGCAACATCTTTTATCTGTTGATAAAAAAATTTATTCATAAAGTGCTAGTAGGTTGTTCAACGTTTTATAGACCGAACGACATAACTTTATAACAGTAGTTCATCTGTTTGGAGATGATTTTATCCTTATTAAGATGGTACATGGATATCTAATTGTACTCAAAGTAGGCCTCCAAAAAGTTAAGGATTTGATGACCAGATGTACCCTCAATCAATCCGTCAATGTTAGGAGGGGATAAACGATCTTTCGGTAGACTTTGTTCAAGTCAATGAAGTTCGTGTAAAGCCTCCACTAACTGCTTGATTGTTTTTACTATCACCACATTTGCAAGCCATGTGGTGTACCTTACTTCCCTGATAACCTTTTCTAATTTTCTTACCTCGACCTTCGAGACCCGTCGTCTTTCCTCTCCTAGCCGGCGATTCTTTCAAGCAAATGGTCAAGCTTCCTTCAAAATGGCGAGCTTGTGAGACATACCCTAGGGTCAATGCCCAACATGCATGCATCTTTAAATTTTTATCAACAATGATATCAAATGAATTTAAATCTAACATGGTTTCTTGTTCTGGCAACCTTTCTTTTTGTTCTACAACTAAGTCAAAAAATATCACCACTGAAATTCTACTTTTATTTTTCACATAAACAAACTTGATGTGTGGAGCATGTGGCTTTAACTCAACATCCTCAGGTGCATTAGGATGGTTAATAGGATCATCAATAATCCTTATAATCTCATCTTGTGAGCAAAAGTCTACACCTGAAGTAGTTGACTCTGCTGCTTCAGCATTAACAAATTCAACAACACCTTTAGTAAAATTTGTATATCCATCGGTAGACATATCAGCGTGATGTGATTCTATAATTGGTTGTTGTTTTGATCTTTTAGCAAAATTAGCTTCCACTCTGTCAAACCTCTGATTCAATTCCTTAATCCTTTTCATCAATTCAATATTCTCAACCCATATCTTCAAAAGAATTTGAAACTCAGGACCATTTAGTTGACGTATAGTAAACTATTTCTATTTTGTTTCATTCCAATTCTGATTCTGATTTACATTCTATGCAGTCTTTTATGTTTCTATTGTTTTAATGGTGACTTTAGATTGTTGAATGTTTTAAATACTGTTAATTAGAGTTTGTTTTGAGTTTTAAAGCTTTGATCAATTGATTTGCTTACATGACACACTTTCTGATTGATATTTTTTTTGTGTTTAGATTTTCATTACAGTTTTATTTTCATTCATTCTGGTTCTCTGCTTGGCATTACATTTTTATTCATTCTTGGATGCATTTTTTTGGTTGAATTGCGTTGAATGTAGATAAGCATTGTTCATTCGATTTTGTTAGGCAATTGAGTTAGTTTAGGTATTGGTTCTGATATTAGGTGCTAGTTCTATTCCTTTTGATTCAATTTGTACAGTTAATATTATAGATTTTGATTTCTGGAAATTTTGATTTGTATGGATGATTTTTTCTTGAATCTAGTTTTTGATAGTTTTGCTTTTGTTTACTATTAGCTTAGGTACATCATACTAGTTTTAGTTTTTGATTCTGTATCTGTTTTAGGTAGTTTAAATTTCTATTTTTCTTTTATTTTATTTTCCTTACATTTTTTTCTTTTCTTTTTAAAACAGATTTCTTTTCTTATTCATTTTCTTTTCAAATTTCTTTATTTTCATTTCATTTCTTTCCCCACCTTGTATGTTAGTTAGTAATAATTAGAAAATAAAAGCAAGAATTAACCAAACATTTTAAACTTAATTTCAATGAGTCCTTGGATTGATCCTTGGTTGACCCCTATACTTCATTAGTGGGGAAACTGAGTTTGTTCTGATTTTAGGCGACAAAAATCAGTTTCAACAAATGGCGTCGTTGCCGGGGACTTTGGCGACTTAAGTTTAGATTGTAGAGTTAACCTTGTAGGTTTCTGTTTTTCTTTTTCTTTGTGTTTAGTTTTTGCTTTTCTATTTTACCATTAGTATCTACAGTTTTAATTTTTACATAGTTGCTATTCTTCATGTTATTTTCTTGTAGTTTTTTTAAGTATAAATTTCTGAATAGTGACCCAGAGCTGAGAACAGGATGTGTGTGTGATATATGAATATGTGAAAGGATGTGCGTGTGATATATGAATATGTGAAATAACTAGTTCTCTTGCAGTTTGAGTGCTGAAAGTGCATGACCAGGGCCAACCACAACCCTCTCTATACATTGGATCCAGAGATTGGCAGAACCAGGAAAGGGATCAAGAAGGAAAGAATCCAGAGTAGATCTAAAAGCACTGGATCAGTCTTGGAAGTGTCAGATTCATCCGAAACTGAGGAGATGGCTACTGGACCAAGGGAAAGAACATTGAAGGAGTTGGCCAATCAAGACATTGGGTATCAGCCCCTGTGCATTCAAGTACCTCACGTCCAAGGAGCTCCCACCTTTGATTTAAGGTCTAGATTCATCCAACTACTTCCCAAATTTCACGGGTCAGCAGGGGAGGATCCTCACAAGCATATAATGGAGTTCACTATCCTCACAAGCATATAATGGAGTTCACTGTGATTTGCTCAACCATGAGACCACTAGACGTACCTGAGGAGATTGTTAAAATGAAAGCCTTCCCATTTTCCCTGCAAGGTGCTGCCAAGGAGTGGCTGTTTTCATAGCATATACCTATAACCAACTGGGGAGATATGAAGAGAAAATTCCTGGAAAGATTTTTCCCAGCATCTAGAACAGTGGCATTAGGCAGCTGCCTGGAGAGAACCTGTTTGAGTATTCGGAGCGCTTTAATAGACTATGTTCCACCTGCCCCAAACACCAGATCAATGAACAGTTGCTGCTGCAGTACTTTTATGAAGGGTTGCTGCCTCAAGAAAGAAACATGATAGATGCAACAAGCGGAGGCACTCTCATGGACAAGACACCTTCTGCAGCAAGGAGTTTAATTGCAAACATGACTGAAAACTATCAGCACACCTACACAAGAAGTGGCAGTAGTAGAAGAGTCCATGAGATGCAGCTGAATGCAATCTCTAATGCACAGGGACTGGTACCCAATGTCTTGATTGGCCAACTCCTTCAATGTTCTTTCCCTTGGTCCAGTAGCCATCTCCTCAGTTTCTGATGAATCTGACACTTCCAAGACTGATCCAGTGCTTTCAAATCGACTCTGGATTCTTTCCTTCTTGATCCCTTTCCTGGTTCTGCCAATGATCCAATGTATAGAGAGGGATGTGGTTGGCCCTGTTCATGCACTTTCAGCAATCAAACTACAGGAGCAAACGCTCAGGGTCACTATTCAGAAATTTATACTAAAAAAAACTACAAGAAAATAACATGAAGAATAACAACTATGTACAAATTAAAACTGCAAATACTAATGGTAAAATAGAAAAGCAAAAACTAAACACAAAGAAAAAGAAAAACAGAAACCTACAAGGCTAACTCTACAATCTAAACTTAAGTCGCCAAAGTCCCCGACAACGACGCCATTTGTTGAAACTGATTTTTGTCGCCTAAAATCAGAACAAACTCAGTTTCCCCACTAATGAAGTATAGGGGTCAACCAAGTATCAATCTAAGGACTCATTGAATTAAGTTTAAAATGTTTGGTTAATTCTTGCTTTTATTTTCTAATTATTACTAACTAACATACAAGGTGGGGAAAGAAATGAAATGAAAATAAAGAAATTTGAAAGAAAATGAATAAGAAAAGAAATATGTTTTAAAAAGAAAAGAAAATAAAATGTAAGGAAAATAAAATAAAAGAAAAATAGAAATTTAAACTACCTAAAACAGATACAGAATCTAAAACTAAAACTAGTATGATGTACCTAAGCTAATAGTAAAAAGAAGGAAAACTATCAATCCTAGTCTACTAGATTCAAGAAGAAATTATCCATACAAATCAAAATTTCCAGAAATCAAAATCTATAATATTAACTGTACAAATCTCAAAAATTGAATCAAAAGGAATAGAACTAGCACCTAATACCAGAACAAGTACCTAAACTAACTCAATTACCTAACAAAATCGAATGAACAATGCTTATCTACATTCAATGCAATTCAACCAAAAAAATGCATCGAAAAATGAACAAAAATGTAATGCCAAGCAGAGAACCAGAATGAATGAAAATAAAACTGTAATGAAAATCTAAACACAAAAAAAATATTAATCAGAAAGCGTGTCATGTAAGCAAATCAATTGATCAAAGCTTTAAAACTCAAAACAAACTCTAATTAACAGTATTTAAAACATTCAACAATCTAAAGTCACAATTAAAACAATAGAAACGTAAAAGACTGCATAGAATGTAAATCAAAATCAGAATTGGAATGAAATAAAATAGAACTAATGTAGAAAAGTAAAAATACAAAGTAAAGTCTCCGAGCACGATCAAGACCTCCACGGGCTGTCACCACCGTGAGCCTCGATCACAAGTCCAAGAACCAGAATCTACTCTACACAAAGCAATAAACCTAAAACTAAGAACATGAAATCAGAAGAAAACGAGAAACCCTAAGCACGCTCTCAAAGTCTCTCGGGTGGAGTCTGTCACCCTCCACCACATACAATCGTTCGCAGAGTCTGTCACCCTCTCACGATTCCCACTAAAATTCTATTTACATACCTTTTTATAGGGTCCATAAACAGAGTAGAGAAAGAAAAAGGGAAGAAGGGATGGAGAACCTTCGACGCTTCGCTCAACATGATCCAATGCTCCTCCTTGCGAGTCTCTTCGTTTCACATTTTCTCAACCCTTCGATCAACTCCTTCCTCTTTGCTAATCTGATCTTCTCTACACGTGCATCGGTCTGTCAACATCAATCTGAGTAAGTGGCAACAAGGAGCTCCTTCTTCTTTCTCGAAATCGCACGCACAAACCCTAACTCAAGGGTGATCCAATTTTCTCTTTTTGCCAGAATGATGTGCCTGTGCAGAATAACCCCCTGAGGCAACAACTTCAGCCTCTCCAAAACGACACCGTTCCTTTTAGTTGGAACCAACCCATGCAAAGTGTAGCGCCACAAAATTGCCAGCTCAATCTCTCAAAAGCAACAACAGCCCAATCTTGAAATGCAGCAGCATTGCAGTGGCCCTATTTTTACAATAAAGAGAAAAACTTTAAAATGAAAGAAAGAAAACAAAAAATCAATTGAAAGAAATTCTAAAAACATATTAATTTTCTATTTATTAACAAAAACTAAAAATTACACCTAAAAAGCTATTTTTAACTAAAATTTTACAAAATCTAAAATTTAATAGAAAAACCTAAAACTAATCTAATTCTAAAAAATTAAGAACAAAGAGGAGCTAAGAAAAACTTCTAAAGCTAGAAAAATATGAAAATTTAGAGTGTTATCACACCTCCACACTTAAGGAACTACCCTCCTAGGCAGGGAAAAACTAAAAAGAAAAAGCAAAAGCAAAGACTCAATTTATAAAGGAAAAACTAAAGACCAACTAGGAAGCTTCTAAATTCTATTTCAGCTATCTCATACCTGCCAAAACACACGAATTCATAGTTATTTACTTCAATCAAAACTGCACAAAAGTATTCCTAACTTCAAACTTAAGCTTCAGCAATTCCAGCAAATGAAAAACAGTTTAATCCACTCAAAATCAGCAAAGACAACATATGGAAGAGTAGCAGTAAGTTTCAACCTCACAGGATGTAGTGTATGCACTCAATCACTCAACTGTTTAGGTTATCCTGTTTCACTCATTCATGACATGCTAACTGCCATTCACAACTTTGAAAAGACTCTAGATGTCAGTGCTTGACTCAAGGTTTTCTCTAAATCACTAGGTCTTTATTTGCTTGTAATGTTCATAGAATGGAATGAAAAATAAAAAAGAAATGGAAACTGAAAAAAAAAAAAACAGAGCAAAAAATGAAGTAGAAAATGTGAAGAAAAGGAATAAACCTAGAACTCAGTGCAAGGTCTAACTTTTAATCTTTGGCCAGTCTATTTTTCTTTCTCTAACATTCATTTCAGGTCTTTTCTTTCACTTCCTTTGCTATTTTTCTCAATTTTTTTTTTCTTTCAGACCTGTTCATTCTTTTCAATTCAACCAGATTTTTGCAGATCATTTTTCTTTTCTTTTTTTCACCTCTGGCCTCACTCTTTTTCATGCAATCACCAAGTTCCAGGCTTCTCCCTAAATCTCACAACTCTCTAAGGTTGATTAATGGATGGGGGAAGTGGCTTGAAATGGATGGAAACAAGAAAAGAGGCTAAAGCTCAAAACAAGGTGCAATGGTAAGAAAATGGAATGGGTAGGCTAAATTGGCCATGGCTGAAAATGAAGAATGCCTAGATCATATTTAAAGTATACCAAGAGTAAGCACATCAACAAAGAATCAATGCAAAATCAGAATGAAAGCTAAACATGTATGTATCACACAAGAAAGACAAAAACTGGCCCAAAATCTCTCAAGGGTTAAAGAATTGTTAAAACTGACTTGCTACTCATCCTATGCAAAAATTGCTTAATTGAAATGAACTAAAGCTGCAAAAAATTAATGGTAGAACTACCTCTGCCTAAATCTAAAGCTAAGTCTACTCTTGACAATTCAAATATAAGGAAATGAAGCTAAAAATTGAATGAATTCATCAAGGAATGAAGAGAAGCTTGCAACAGAATTTAAAAGCACCTAAGAAATGCTTAAACAGAATTACCCAACTATATACACCCTAAACTAGAGGTGTCAATTTAACCCATGGCCCCAAGACCAGCCCTAACCCACTATTGAAAAAGCCCTATTTTAAGAAGCCCCTTAAGTA
>NC_028356.1:24922826-24926534 GCF_000741045.1 Vigna radiata var. radiata
AATTATGTAAAAATATTTACTAAGTAAAAGAAAGATGCTTACATGTATGCTTACATGTATTTTCCAAGTTATAACACTTAACATAAATGTTCCTTTTCTTTGTAAAAATACAATTTATTTTTGGATATTTAATTTTTTTTTTGTAAAAAAGAAAGCCCATGGGCTGGCCCTAACCCACGGGGCTTTGGGGCTTTTTAGTCCTGGGGGCTTTTTTAATAAAGGTCTTTTTTGGCCCTAGGGGCTTTTTTGGCCCAAACCCACATGGGCTAGGGCCAGGACCTATTAGAGGGCCTAATTGACAGCTCTACCCTAAACAACTAAGACAGAGTAGAATGTAACCTAAAGAACCTAAACTAAAGCTATACAAAGTAAAACAGCAAAAAACAAATTGAGTAAAATGTGAAACAAAATCTAGAAATACCTAAACAAAACTACCTAAAGCTATTTACAATCTAAACAAACTAAGACAAAATAGACTGTGACCTAAAAGAACTATCCCAACTAAAATAGATTCACTAAGACTTACAAGAGCTCCTAACTAAAACTTCTATGACAAGGAAACAATGAGAAGGGAAAGAAATGAGCAAGCAAGAAGCAACAAGAAACCTATAGTTATTGTTTCGGTCTGTGGGATATGAGATCAGCTCGTTGAACTCTCACTCTTACTCCCGATCGTTCAACTCGGTCTATCAGTTCGTGTCATCAGGTGTTAACCGGGGGGTCCTGCAAAGAGAACACTCCGACGCTCAAGTTAGATGGGAAATCGGTGAGCTAAGTGATTCTAAATTAGAAAAAAAGGTGTTTTTACCTGACCAATGGTCCCCCATTTATAGCCCTTTCATCTGTAACTGACCATTAATTACCTTAAACCGTTGCATCTTTCGTTACTTTCCCATCAAAACCCATCAATGCTTCCTTTCCCCTCCAACCTTAAGTTCACTCGACTGGTCCTCCCGGCGAACGGATTCCACCCCTCCCGTCCTGCCGGTCGATCCCACCGAACCCCTCTACTACACAAGCCCCCCAAGCCCCAAGCGACCTTGTCAGCGAAGGGGTTAAAATCCTTCATGGAAACCTGGGCAGCGAAACGTCTCATTATCTCAACCACTAGATCAAGTCTCTATGAATGGTCGAGATTTCCCTGCCCATCAATCATACCTGTTCATCGAAGAGTCATCAATTTTCCTCCGTCAGATCTATTGCCTATTGACGACTGGGATGCGTTCCCCATCCATTTTTTCTCGGCTATAAAAGGTGGAGGGCCCCTCTCCCATTTCCGTCATTCCTCCCTCTTTGCGCAACACCTCCCGCTCCAAAACCCTTCTCCTTCCGCTCCTCCTGTGCCTATCAACTCCTCAGGTAATGTCTTCGTCTTCATGGTCCTCCGATGAGTTTGGAGATGAGGGTCGAGGGTATGCTGATGATGCGGTTGCTTCGACTTCCTCTACTTCCTCCCCGTCCCGGTCCACTGGCCAACCCGCTCGGGAAGAAGCTCCCAACGACGATGTCGAGTTTAACTAGACAACTCCCTCGAGTGGATCGGTATCGCCCCTCCCCCAGCCATCTCAGGTTATGATTGGGCATCCCACGAAGCCCGAGGTTACCCTTCCTACTTTATCTCCACTTCCTCCATCACACGCCTACTAGAATCAGTAGACCTATTGTCTGACCTACGACGAGACTCCTCCGACATATCTTTGGTGGTATGTCGCTCCAACGAACGAGTATGCCATGGTCGGGAAGGGTATGCTTTGGACTCTTTTTATGCCTACACAACACTCTTCCGAGACCTAGGGGTAAGGCTCCCCTTCTCTGAGTTTCAATGTGGCGTACTCCGAGAATTGAATATCTGCCCCGCCCAACTTCACCCGAACGACTGGGCATTCATGCAAGCCTTTTCAGTCCTCTGTACCGGTTTACTTTTAACTCCTACTCCCGCCTCTTTCCTCTTCTTCTTCCGGGCCCAACCTCACCCAAACAAATGCTGGATTTCACTAGTTCCAGTAAAAGATAAACAACTTTTCACCTCATTTAACTCTTCCTACAAAGACTTCAAATCCAACTTTATCAAAATAGCCATACGAGAACCCGACCGGGCAAAGTATTTCTCCGAGGACAAACCCAAATTTCCTCTTTACTGGACCGAAAACCCCAACCAAGTTATCTCTTGGGAGAAATCTGAAATGTCCGATGATGAGTTAGAAGTAATCCGTCAAATTGATCAGCTACCCCGCAAGACCTCCTCTCGCAAACTCATAGAACTCATTGGATCTAACACTCTACGAGCTAGGGTGTTTGGTAAGTTTCCTTGTATTTCTCATTCTCCGATCGGTCATTATTAACTTGCTAAATTTGTGTTATCTTTGCAGACTTCTTTGGCGGCATGGAAAAACACCAAACCTTTGCTCGTGCCCTAGCCCGCAAGAACAAGCGCAGCGGACATGTTACTATCCCATCCTCCTCCACTGCCGCCCCCTCCAGCTCTACCCCGCCCCAACCATTGAATACCTCAAAAACTGACGATTCTAAACCGATCGTCATCTCCTCTGCCGCCAAGACCAAGGGAAGAAAACACAACCTCAAGAAAAGGCCCCCTCTCCTCCCAAGAAGAAAAGGAATCTCGGCCCCCTACTTTCTGGCCCTCTTGACCCCAACATCCATGTATCCGATCGCCTCAAATTCAACCTTTCACCAGAAGAAAAGGAGCCCTTCAAAAAGTTAACTCCCTTAGAGGCTTCCGACATGGCTTACGAGTTGCTCTCTTGGGCCAGCATTTGCCTAAACTACGCCGCAGGAACCACCAAACCTCTTTTAGTATCCGAGCTCGAGATTTCCAGCAACAAATTGGAAAAAGCAAAAGAGGAAATTGCTTCCCTCACCGTACGTCTTGAGAAAGCTAATAAATAGGCAGAAGACGAATGGACCAAAGCCGCCGCCTCTCTCCTCGAGTCTCAAAATGAAGTGAAGCGTCTCCAGCAATTAGTGGATTCTCTGACTCTCAACCTTCAACAATCCTCCAACCAAATCAAACAACTTACCTCTGAGAAGGACACCGCCCTAGCCGACCGGGACAAATCATTAGCTGATTACGCGGCTTTAGATGATGAACTCTGCGAAGAACGCCAACGCGGGTTTGAACAGGGGATCGCTCAATGTCACTACTTCTTCAAATCTCCCCTAGAACACGAAGGTTTCAACATCATGAAGGTTTTGGTGGACGGGCATCTTGTTGACATCTCCTCCCAGCTTTGTACTGAAGCAACCTCCACTCCCGACCAGACTGCTCCGGACGGCACACCCCAGGCTCCCAAAGCTTCCTCTCTCATTCCCCCATCTGACAACATCACTAAGGGCTAATTACTTGTTCAATGTCTTTTATTTGCTGTTATGACTTGTATTTGCACTCCCCTACTCCCAGCATTCCCCCTCGTCTTTATTTTGAACATAACTTACTATGTAACGCGACCTCTTTTAATATCTGACAACATCGCAACGCATTTACATTTTTATCATACGCTTAACTATTATGTTGACCCGTCTCCTGAACGATCGAACGGAAAAATCATTTCCCTAACTTCTCTTTTTCGCCAATTTCGCAGTCATTTCCTTGACTTTATAAGAACGAGCATCCTTATTCCTCCTTTCGAAGACCGAACGGGAAATCATTTTCCTGATTTCCCTTTTCGCAAATTTCGCAAAGTCATTTTC
>NC_028356.1:24927381-24937770 GCF_000741045.1 Vigna radiata var. radiata
CTGACTTTGCCAGAACGACCATCCTTATTCCTCCTTTCGAAGATCGAACGGGAAATCATTTTCCTGATTTCCCTTTTTGCAAATTTTGCAAAGTCATTTTCCTGACTTTGCCAGAACAACCATCTTTATTCCTCCTTTCAAAGACCGAACGGGGAATCATTTTCCTGATTTCCCTTTTTGCAAATTTCGTAAAGTCATTTTCCCGACTTTGCCAGAACGACCAAAATTAGCTGAAATTAAGACTTTTATTTCATTCATGATTTCAGAATTACAAATCTATTAACTGAAATAAAATTTCAAATGGGATATATTCCAAGTACTAGGGATTGGTTTTCCATCCAACTGCTCCAACCGATATGCTCCATTATTTAAGTTCTCCCGTACCCGAAATGGTCCTTCCCAATTTGCCGCCAACTTTCCGTGATTCACTTCCCTTCTGGCCGTTCCCACCTTCCTCCAGACCAAGTCCCCTTCGACCAACTGCCTTGGCCTGACCTTCGTATTATATCTTCGAGCAACTAACCTTTTCTGCGCCTCTACCCGAACGGCTACCGCTTCTCTCCTTTCTTGCAGTACATCTAAATTTCCCCTTAACCCTTCATCATTCAAACTCATATCCCCCACATTTCTTCTTAAAGTGACTTCCCCCACCTCGACCGGTACCATAGCGTCCGTCCCATAGGTCAGATTGAATGGCGACTCCACGGTCACCCCATGCGGCGAGCAACGATAACCCCACAAAACAACCTGAGGTAACTCTTCCACCCCTGTGCCTTTCGCCTCCCCGAGCCTCCTTTTCAACTCATTAACAATAATCTTATTCATGGCTTCGGCCTGACCGTTCGTCTGTGGGTGTTCGATAGAACTAGTGACCGGAGTTATCCCCCACTCTCTGTAAAAGGCTACCAACTTCTTATCAATAAATTGCCGTCCATTGTCTGTCACTATTGTCTTAGGTAACCCAAAACGGCAGATAATCTTCCACACGAATTTCTGAACCTGAGAAGCTGTGATTTTAGCCAAAGGTTCAGCCTCAACCCACTTGGTAAAGTAATCTACTGCTACCAATAGAAATTTCATATGCGCTCTCCCGGTCGGGAATGGCCCAACAATATTCATTCCCCACTGCGCGAAAGGCCATGGGGATACAATGCCCTGCAACTCGGCCGCCGGTTCATGAAACACATTCCCATACTTCTGGCAAGCCTTACATTTTTGAGTAAATGCCTTACAATCTTTTTCTAACGTTGGCCAGAAAAATCCCGCTCGCAAAATCCTCGCCCGAAGGGCCCTTCCTTCTGTCTGCCTTCCACACACCCCTTCATGCAATTCCCTCATCACATACTCTGCTTCGCTCTCCTCCAAACACTTTAGCAAGGGTGTGACATAACCCCTTCGGTACAGATCGTCTCCCACCATACAATACCTGGCTATCTGCTTAGCATCGTTCGGGTTAAGTGTCTCTCCTTCACCCTGTCTATCGATCAGCCGGATAACCTCGTCTTTCCAGCTCTTTCTTGATTCTCCAGCGACCACATTAAAACACTCTGTCGTGGGCTTAGTCAATACCTGCCTGATCACGATTGACAATCCCCCCTTCACGTTCCCGCTTGCCAACTTCGCCAACCTATCTGCTCGACCATTTTCCGTTCGAGGCACATATTGTAACCGAAAATGCTCAAAGCTTGCCTCTAGCTTTTTTACCTTATTGAAATACTGTAGGAGTTGGTTGTCCTTCACTTGAAAACTTCCCTTCACCTGTCCTTCCACCAACTATGAATCGGTTCGGCACTCTAACCAACTCGCCCCCAAATCCCGAGCCAATTCCAGTCCTGCTATCAAAGCTTCATACTCCGCCTGATTGTTGCTTACCTTGAACTGGAACACCAACGACTATTCTATTAATATCTCGTTCGACCCTTCTAGCACCACCCCCGCTCCTTCCCCCCGCTTGTTAGAAGATCCATCCACAGACAACTGCCACCAAAACGCCTCTAGTTCTCCCGACAACTCACTAGCAAAGTCCGCAAGGTGTTGTCCTCGAACCGATCCTCTAGGCTCAAACTTTAGCCCGAACTCTGACAACTCCACTGACCAGCTTATCATTCTTCCTACCAAGTCCGATTTTCGTAAAATTTTGGCTATATAAGGCCTGAGACGCCGAGCGGCATATACCAATGCCAAAGCCACCTTCTCCAACTGTTGATACCTCTTCTCAGCATCCTTAAGACTTCTACTCACAAAGTATATTAACCTGAACTGAGGAGTTTCCTAAATCAACGCAGCACTTATAGCTTCCTCCGGCGTTGCTCAAAAGATCTGTAAATCATGGCTTGCCTCTGGCCGGCCCATGACCGGGGGTTGTGTGAGGATCGCCTTCACCTCTCTAAATGCCTCCTCGCTCTGCTCATCCCAACACTCCTTGGCCGTTTTCCTCATTATTTTCAAGATCGACTTTACGCGCTCGGCCAAGTGAGGGATAAATCGAGATAATGAAGTTAAACGCCTAACCAACCTCTGAACCTCCTTTATCGTCCGGGGGCTCCTCATCTCCAAAACCGCCCTACACTTATCAGGATTCGCCTCAATGCCTCGAGATGTTAGCATAAATCCTAAAAACTTTCCAGCCCGTACACCGAAGGTGCACTTAGCGGGGTTAAGGCGCATTTCGAACTTCCGAACTTACTCCAGGACCTCTTTCAAGTCTCCCAAATGCTCTTCCACCGACCGGCTTCTCACCACCATATCATCCACGTACACCTCCATACACTTTCCAATTTGCTGCTGGAAAACTTTGTCCATCAGCCTCTGATACGTAGCCCCCGCATTCTTTAAGCCGAACGGCATCACCTCATAACAGTAAGTCCCCCACTCGGTAATGAAGGCAGTCTTTTCACTGTCCGGACGATACATAGGTATTTGATTGTACCCCGAGTATGCATCCAAAAAGCTCATTACCTCATAATCGGACACTTCATCTACTAACGCGTCAATATTTGGCAAAGGGTAAGTATCCTTCGGGCAAGCCTTATTAAGATCCGTGAAGTCCGTACACATCCTCCATTTTCCATTAGACTTCTTTACCATGACCACGTTAGCCAGCCATGTAGTATACTTTATTTCCCTTACAAACCCTGCTTCGATTAATTTTCCCACCTCTTCATCTACCGCCCTTCTTTTCTCCGCCCCTAATCTTCTCTTCTTTTGAGATACAGGTCGGGCATCTCGAAATATAGACAACTTGTGTGAAATAACATCAGGGTGAATCCTTGGCATATCAAATGTTTTCCATGCAAACAAATCTTTGTTTTCCACCAGCAAACATCCCAACTGCTGCACCTCACCCTCCTGTAACTCCCGACCAACCATTGTCACCCGATCCTCCCCCTCAAGAAGAAAAGATTGAACCTCTCCCATCGGTTCTACCCGATCATTCGTATCCTCCCTTGGGTCCAATTCTGCCATAGCTATCTTCGACCGCGTTTCACATGCTCGGTGTCCAGGCGGTTTCACTTTTAAACCTGCTGCATAGCACTCCCTTGCCACCTTCTGATCAGCCCTGACCACCCACACCGTTCCATCTTCGGCCGGATACTTCATTGTCAAATGAGGAGTAGATACTATTGCTCCAAACGCGTTCAAACAAGGTCGTCCGAGCAATACGTTATATGCAGTTTCGGCCTCTACCAACAGAAACCGTACCTTCAACTCCTTAGCACCCCCCTCCATCCCCAGACTCATTTTCAAGTCCACATACCCGCGCGTATCCACCCGCTCCCCCGCAAACCCTAAAATTTGTTCATTAAATGACATTATTGACTCGTCCGATATGTCCATTTGCTGGAAAGTTTTCCAATACAGAATGTTTGCCGAACTCCCCTGATCCACCAACACCTTACCCACACTATAACGAGCGATAATAGCCGTTATCACCATAGGATCATCCTGGTTAGGATCCGGTGCATGGAAATCTTCGTNTGAGAANGTTATTGTCGGCATAGTCCTTNGTGCCAACCCAATCCTGTTAACACTGTGCAAATTTCTCAAATGTCTCTTCCTTGCGGCTGAAGACGGTCCTCCCCCCGCAAATCCTCCTGAGATAGTGTTTATAACCCCCCTCAAAGGTCTTTCTCCATTGCCATTTGTCCCTTTCCGTTCGGTGGCGGGCAGATCTCACCGCGCGACTGGTTGACGGCGCCCTTGTCCCACTTGGCTCCTCCTAAGATGAGAACCCGTCCTCTGAACAAATTCTCTTAAATGGCCCGCCTGCACCAAACTTTCCAACTTATCTCTTAGTGTGACGCAGTCTTCAGTAGAATGCCCTATATTCTGATGATACCGGCAATGCTTGCTTTCATCGGCCCCTCGCAGAGTTGGCGACCGTGCCACCGACAGCAAATTAGCCCTCAGAGCTTCCTCCAATACTCTCACCCTCGGAGCATTCAATGGTGTATGATGGACATACTGCTGAACCTTCTGAGTCTCGACCCCTCGTTTTACCCCCGCTCTGTGCTCCCCCTCACTCGGTCGTTTTTCCCCTCTTCTGTCCCGTCCTGACTTCATGACTGGTACCCCCTCTTCGCCCTGATCACTCTGATACGCTCTCCCCTCTTCTATTCCGATGAATCCAGCCAATTTGTGCTGCAACTCATCCATTGACTGAGGCTCTTCCTTATATAAGTAATCCACAAAAGGTCCTGGCCTCAAAGCGGTAGTGAGTGCACTAACTATCAGTCGTTGATCTGCATTTCGCACCTGCCGAGCGGTTCGATTGAAGCGCTCCATGAATCCCTTCAATGATTCTTCCCTTACCTGCTTCAGTCTGACCAGAGCCGTATACGTCAAACCCCGAGACCGATTTGACGCATACTGTTGACTGAACAAATGCCTCAGAGTAATGAAACTGTCGATACTCCAAGGTGGTAACGAATGGAACCAATCCAAAGCTTCATCCTTTAACGATAAAGAGAACACTCTGCACCAAACCAATTCATCAAAAGAATATACTGCCATAGCATCCACGAACGATCGTAGATGCTTAACCGGATCAGACACGCCTCCATATTTCTCAACCCATGGGAAAACCTTATTCTCCGGCATTGCTACCCCCATAACATTAGCGGTGAAAGGATGGAGCCCTTCCGCCTGATCATATTGATTTTCCCCCTCCCGTGCATCCTCAAATGGTGGATTATGCTCTACAAACTCCCTATGCTCGTCTGGATTTCCCTGGTTGTGTCCAACGTTCCCTTCCCCTCTTCCGACCCCTCGACCACGATTCCCTCTCCCTACCCCCTTGCCGCCCGACCCTTCTCCCCAGCCCCCTCCTCTTCCTCGACCCCGTCCACTAGGTCCAACGCCCTCCACTACTACCTTTTCCACTTCTTCAACCGACAACTGGCTGCTAGCTTCACCATCACCAGAGTGGACTGTATGCACATTTACCGACTGTACTGATGGCCCCCCTGCTCCATTCCCTCGCTCAGCCCGTAAGGCCGCTATCTCCGCCCTCATGTACTGCATCTGCCTCTACATCTCCTGTAGTAACTGCATCTGCAATTGCTCTGCCATTATGTTCGTTTCTGGGTTAACTATAATTTCGTGCCCCACGGTGGGCGCCAAATGTTTCGGTCTGTGGGATACGAGATCAGCTCGTTGAACTCTCACTCTTACTCCTGATCGTTCAACTCGGTCTATCAGTTCGTGTCCTCAGGTGCTAACCGGGGGGTCCTGCAAAGAGAACACTCTAACGCTCAAGTTAGATGGGAAATCGGTGAGCTAAGTGATTCTAAATCAGAAAAAAAAGGTGTTTTTACCTAACCAATGGTCCCCCATTTATAGCCCTTTCATCCGTAACGGACCATTAATTACCTTAAATCGTCGCATCTTCCATTACTTTCCCATCAAAACCCATCAATGCTTCTTTTCCCCTCCAACCTTAAGTTCACCCGACCGGTCCTCCCGGCGAACGGATTCCACCCCTCCCGTCCTGCCGGTCGATCCCACCGAACCTCTCTACTATAGTTATGAACCTAAACCAATCAAAACAAAAATGTTAAGAAAGAAGAATCCTAAAGGCAATTTTTAAACAAAGACCAAAGCCTAAACAATGAAAAGAATCTTAAAGAAAATAAATCCTAAAAAAATTCCTATTTACAAGATGAACAGAAAATGAAGCAAGAAACAAGGATAAAAGAAGGAAAAGAAAAACCAAGTATATATAGATTAACTAGACCAGACCTAAACTAAAGGGAAAAACAGCTCAGAGAAAAAAAAATTACCCCTATTTTATTACTAAACTAATGCTAAACAAGATTATTTACATCAGAATAAGCATTTTAAACCTATACCTTCCCACCCCCACACTTAAGAGGCACATTGCCCTCAATGTGTAAGTGGGTAAGGCTCCTAACAGCACAGAACAATCACAGACATATGTAATAGGTATATACACGACAAACAGCATCAGATATTTACACAAGAGAAACTGAAAAATACAAAAATAGCTAGAATTGAACAATAATAGAACAAGTATGTACAAATCAAACAGGACAAACATTCTCAGACTTATTCAAAACAGAAATGGAAAAGAACTAAAATTGAAAAAGAATGCATATAACAGAATAAAACTAAGAAAACTAAACTCAACATAGCACACAATGTATATGAAAGAGACTAAGAAAAGTAAACACAATATAACAGAACTAAAAAGCTAAACTAGACTACAAAGCTACAAGAAAAAGAAAATCTCAAATTGGCCAAAGATCAAAATTGATTTTTGTAATTTTTATATAGAACAACATATTTTCTATCCTATGATTTATGATACTATTTAAAACTATGCATATTACTAACAAATACCTATAACTACTATTTAAGCATAAGCAAAAGAAAAAGCTTATTGTTTTTGGTCTCCTATATTCAACTCCTTTGTGCAGATTCTCCAGGATTGCACTGAATTCATTCTTCTCAGCTCTCCATTGCAACAATCCCAGCTCTCCATTCACTGGTAGCTCTTGGGTGCGTGTTACTGTTTTAGAGGCCTCTCCAAGCCTTCCTGCATTCATTGCTTCCTTTAATTCTGCCCAACAATCAAGTTCACAGTTTATTGCATCTGTTAGGACTCTGAGTTCTAGCTGTATAACATAATTTATCTCAATACAAATGGAGCAAGAACCAGATTCACAATCATATTTGAAATTTTCAGAAAACTGTGTTAGATCAAAGTTTAGTCCTAACTCTATAAAGTTCTCAGATTGCACAGTTTCTATTTCAAAATTAATACTAACATATGCATCATCAGCAGAATCAAAGGTCAATTCAAAGCTATCATCATTCAAAATTTTATCAATGCAATCATGTACATTTGAGTTTAAAACAACATTTATTTCAAAGGGTTCAATGGTTGAAACTGAATTAAGAATTTTTGTATGATCATTCAAAACTGTATCAGTTTCAGTCATAAACTCTATAGAATCAATGTGCAACTAATCAAAGGCATTTAAATGCACAGGTAAATCAGGTAAAACAACTGGAATTTCAAGTTTAGAATAGACCTGTGTTGGCTCATTGAAAGTTGTCTTACCACTCTTCACCATATCAGCAGCTGCATCCTTAAAGCTATCATATACAACACTATCAAGATCAGTGCAAAGACAGTAACTATCGGGTATGTCAATGTGCTCTATTGAAAATAGTGAAGCTAAAACATGATTATGTACAGGTGTATCAATAAAAGAATCCAATACAGGCTCTATGGGTTCAAGTTTAAACAATTCAAAAGCATCAATATCAATTTGAACCTCAGGGCAGTCTATTGGGATATCAAGTTCAAAATATATCTGCAATATTTGCTCACTATCTACCTCAACAGAGTTCTCACCAGATAACTTACACAATAATTTTCTTGCCTCTGTTGGTGTCTTATCCAGCAAAGATCCACCAGCTGCTGCATCCACTATCATCTTGTCTTTATGCAAGAGACCTTCATAGAAGTAAACTAGAAGCATATGTTTTGGAATCGGATGGTTTGGACAAGTTGTACAGAACCCATTGAACCTCTTCCAGCACTCAGCTAAGCTTTCCTCTTGCAACTGCACAATATAAGTAATTTCCCTTCTGACGTTGGCAGCTTTGGTTGCTGGAAAGTATCTACTCAGAAATTTCTGTTGAATCTCTGGCCAACTTCCAAAGGAATGGTGCTGGTAAATAATCCAGTCTCTGGCTGCATCATGTAGAGACATTGGGAACACTCTCATCAGCACTGCCTCCTCTGAAACACCAGTAGACCTCATGCAAGAGCACACCCAGCCAAATTCCTTGATGTGCTTGTGTGGATCTTCATGTGCCAGACCATGGAACTTCGACAGCCTCTTTATCAGTTTATTAACCAGTCCTGTGAGTTTGCCATCTCCTGGTACTGAACCTGTTCTTAACCTGGATCTCACTTCAAGAGCAGATTATACTAACACACAAACATAACATGGGGAGGAACCAATATGTACAGATGATAGAATTTCAAAAATTTAGAAATGGAAGCTAAAAACAACGAAACTAAACACACAAAACTAAGAACCACTATTCACAATTGATAAAATTTCAGAAACAGACCCTGAGCAAACTAAAAAAAAATATGCAAAAAGAAACAAACCTAAACAAGACTAACCTAACACTCTAAAACTCAATTCGCCGAGTCCCCGACAACGACGCCATTTGTTGAAAGGCTTTTTGGTCGCATTAAAGCTCAACAAACCTAAATTCCCCATAAATGTAGTATAGGGGCAACCTAGGGTCTAATCCGTGGACTTGGTACTTATTAAGTTTGAAAATTGTAGAATTATAGCCTAATTATTTAGTTACTAAAACTAGGTGGGGGAAAGAAAGAAAATGAAATTCCAAACTAAAACTATACTAATCTTCAATTCACAGTAACACAAAAAAATTGAAATTAAAATGGAAAAGGAATCCTATGATATGAGACAGAGTTGCAATTTCAAAAATAGAAAATACGTAACTAGACCTAAAGGTTGCATATCAAAATAAAAGGAAAAAAATCCAGAAAACTAATTTTACACTACTAAAATAAACCTAACTGGATAAAATCAGATTAAGAACTATAAAAGAGAGGTACAAAATCACAAATGGAAATCAAAATTCAAAGCCAAGATGTAGAATCAATAGTTCAAATGCTGAAAATTAAAATTCACGTGCAAGAAATGAAGAGCAATCTGAATCAGAACCTGAACATTGCAGAACATCAAATCCAAAAGTAGAAATTTATCAAAAGTAAACAAGAATCAAATAAGAATCTCCAAGAAATTATTACAGCAGTAAATGAAATCAAGTAAAATTGCAGAAATGGTAAGCTGAACATGAGTGAAATTGATAAGCAAGAAAATAGAAATTGAACAAGTAATCGAAAGAAACTACAATGCTTTATTGTAATCAAAAGCTAAACTTACAAAAGTGTACCATGAACACCAGAGAACACTCACGGTCTGTCACCCTCGTGAGTAAAATCTAGTGCAAAGAAAGTTCTTCTATCCTAAGAAAGCAATAAAATCTAAAACTACAGGCAGAGAATTGGAAACTCAAAGAAAACTGTAAAGCAAGGTATAGAGCGGTGTCTGTCACCCATCACTTGTGTTTTTACATTTTACAAAACTCTTCCTTTTATAGAAAAAACCAAAAGAAGAAAAATGGGGAAAAGAAGATGAACTAAAAACTGACTCTGAAAGCTTCTCCAACCGTCGACCGTTTTGCACGTGCTTCCAACCGTAAATCTGACCTTGCTCTTCAATCGTTCAAGAGTTTCCGATCATCATCTTTCTGATCTAATTAGCTTCTTGGGCTGGCTTCATTTGGGCCTTGGAGCTACCGATTTCATCCATGAATCGCGTCTCACTTTTTCTCCTCTTCAGCGCTGACGAACCCTAGCTCGAGTGAGAGAGTTGGGAGAAAGCCCCAAATTGATTTTAGCCTCTCTGCGCAAAATGGACGTGAGAAAGAAAACCCTTAGCTTTGCCTCTTTCCAGCAGCATAAAACGCTGTTTTTCATTAATCATAAAAAGCTTCAGCTCAACTTCAGCATTTTGGGCTTGTACGCCCCTACAGTCGGCCCATTGAAAGCGTCAGAGTTCTTTCGGTGTTGCTCCCTGCACCTCCCCAAGTGGGACATGTACATTCCCACTATTTTAATTTATTTCAAAAATAGTCTACATTTCCTTACTATTTTTTTTTATTCCAAAAATATCCTACACTTCTCCACTATCCTTAACAATTTTTCTCTTTCTCTCTCTATATTAATGGAGCATTTACATGGCTCATTAATGGAGCATTTACATTACTCAAATTTGAACTTGTGATATATTTTCTTAAATAAGTTTGATT
>NC_028356.1:24938185-24950357 GCF_000741045.1 Vigna radiata var. radiata
CATTATTTACTATTAATATTATTATGTTTATTATTTTGTATTTGCATCTAACTTTTAATTTTATAAAATGAAAATGGTGGAAGTCCTAATATTGAAGTTTCCTTTGAATTTTATGTTAAAAATTATAGATATTATATTTAAAAAAAACACATATATATAAACATTTTTCTAGAAATTTAGAATAAAATTTTACCATTTATTAAGTAATTTGAAAAGAAAAAAATATATTCAACAACAAAAATAATGTTGAATCAAACTTATTTAAGATTACAAGTTAAAATTTGAGTCATGTAAGTGGTCCATTAATGAGCTATGTAAATGCTCCATTAATGTAGAAAGAGAAAGAGAAAGATTATTAAGGATAGTGAGGAGGTGTAGGGTATTTTTGGAATAAAAGAAAATAGTGGGGAGATGTAAAATATTTTTTAAATAAATTAAAATAGTGGAGAGATGCATGTCCCACTTGGGGAGGTGGAGGGAGCAACACCCGAATTCTTTTCCTAATCAACGCGACACCTTCAGCATAGCCATTCCAGAACCACAACGGCCCAATCTTTCAGTGGCCCAAGATGTCCAGTGCAGCAACGTAGGCCCAATTTCTTCCACTTCAGCCCAACTCTTGTTTTGACCAGATTTTTGCCTATCTGCAAAATGAAGAAAAAAAATAAAATAAAAAATAACAGCAAAACATTTTTATTTTGTTAAAAAAAAATACTATTTATTTAAATCTATTATTTATCATCTAAAAACACAAAATTAACAATATTTTTACAAAACTCTAAAATTAAAGAAGAAATATTAAACTAACCTAATTCTGAAAAATTAAAAGCTAAACTATCCTAAAAGAAGAGTATTATCATAGAAAAATGGGGAAATTTAGAGACTTAACAAACTACACTAACACACGTCATAATATCCGAAACACATTTATGTAACTGAAAAGTTATTTTTAACACAGTTTTTGTATCTCATGCTAAATAAACCCAATTATAACAAATCCTAATTAAAATATTCTATTAAATTACAAAAACCAATTAAGAATACAATATTAAAGGTTAAATGAGGGCATAAATATGCATTCATAAGTGGTCTTTTGATCTCGATACATAGTGCAGATTGTTCCCTTGTTAGAAGGGAACTTCATAACCAAGTGAAGTGTGGAGACGATGACACCGAAGGCATTGAGGCAAGGTCGTTCAAACAACACGTCGTAAGAAGTGTTGTCCTCCACCAAGGGATATTTTACACAGATTTTCCAATTATCCTGTTCGGTTTTGAACCTCGTTTTGAGATCTAGGTATCCTTGGGTATCTACCTGCTCGCTCGAAAATCCTACAATCTGCTCATTGTAAGGTACAATGAGGTCTTCAGATATGTCCACTTTTAAGAACATCTTCCAATATAAAATATTGTTCGAGCTATCTTAGTTAATCAACGCTTTATTGACTTTGTAGTTGGCAATCTCAAAAGTGATCACCATTGGGTCATCTTGGTTAGGGTTATGAGCCTTTAAGTCCTCGTCCGTGAAGCTTATGAGAGGCATAGTCCTTGGGTTCTTTTAAACGAGATGGACAATCTTCAACAATTGAATATGCCTTTTATGCACTAACATGGAAAACCCAATTCCAGCGAATCCCCTAGAGATCGTATTGATACGCCTATTGAGCGAGTGGTACCTGCTTCTACTTCGACTCTTGTGCTTAGATGGTTCTTTATGACGCTTGGTTCTTAAGTCATGATGCAAACTTCTCTCAAGACTACGTCTGCAATGCAGACTCCTCACCTCCTGCTCAGTTTGATGTATTTCTTTAGGTGATCCTTTCAGATAAACTCTTCTATCTTATTGCACATGGTGGTGCACTCCTCTATTGTGTGCCCTATGTTCTTATGAAACAGACAATGCTTATTGCCATCAACATTTGAAGGGGTGGGCTTCTTCCGAAGAAGGGGCAATACTGGACACTCAAAGCTTCTTCGAAGATCTTTGCTTGAGATGCATTAAGAGAAGTATATTGATGAAATCGTGGCCCTTTGGACAACTCTTTGGAGTGAGTGTCACTCCTTTTCGCATGCAATTTTTTGTTTGCTTTCTTATCACTTGCCAAGGCTTCTTGTCTCATCTATCGTCAGAAGCCCCACATTTCTTCTACCTGCATGAACTAAACAGATCTCTACCTTAGCTCATCCATGTCCTCCTCTTGCTTCATACAAAGGCTATCAACGAAGAGTCCATGTCGTAAGTGATGGCATACCCCTTGCCATGACCTAGCACATTCATGAAGAGTTGGAGACATCTATGGAAGATGGATCTATATTCTTTCTCTTAGGCCATCTAAAGCCATCATGAAGATTTAGTAGAGTTGGAATAATTTTGGGCCTTGTATTTTGGGCCAANTAGTCTAGATTTTATTTGGGCTTTGTATTATGGGCCAATTAGTCTAGATTTTATTTGGGCTTTGTATTATGGGCCTAGTAGTGTAGGATTTCAATTGGGCCTTGTATTTTGGACCAAGTAGAATATGATTTTGACCAAACAAGTTAACAAAGGGTCAAGGCCCAAAGTTGACTATGCTTGGACCTCCAAAATGGGTGTGTTGACTAAGGGATCAACATTTTGGCTAAGCTTGGAAGACAAGGGAGCAAGATTTCGTCCTAGAGATGTGGAGGCTTCCTATTGGAGAGTTTTCCTCCTAGTTAGTGGCCATGTGTCACTCTAAGAATGGAGAGTTTTTCCATAGGTAGTGGCCACATGTCACTCTCATTTGAGAGGATTTTTGCCACTTGTCTCTCTCTTATTGGAGAGGATTTCTCCTTGCTCTCCAAAACAACCAAGGTGGCTCTTTTAGGTTAAAGTTTCAGCCCATTTTGAGACACCTTAGCCTATAAATAGAGGTGCTCTCCATCATGTAAACACCTTTGGTTTAGAGTAAAGTTATGCTGCCACTTTTGTGCCATACTACTCTTTTAAGGTCACCCTAGGCTAGAGCAACCCAAGTGGCCTCCTCTGGCCACCTTCCTCCAAGAGTTGGCCCAACCTCTCTTAGAGAACCCTAAAACACTTCATCCTTCACCATTAAACACACCAAAACCGTGAGCCTTCCATCTTCATCCACCACCATTCCGCAAACCATCATCAAATCCATGAGCATCTTGAGTACATGGCTTGGTTGCTTCTAGATTTGGCTTGTCCTAGCTAGAGCATTGCCATCAGGGTGTGATCATATGGTGCATGGCCACCTTGTGACTGAGATTTCGAATTTACCTTGTTGTCTTTCCAAACCATTCCATGAGCGCTCATAATGATTTTTCCTTCTACTCCTTAATGTTTACCAAGGCAATAAATGTTAGGTGATGTTGCTGGCTTGTTTCAAACTGTGCCTCAAACTTAGAGCGAATGATGACAAAGCTATCATTGGAGTCGGACAACAAGGAATTGAACCAAGCTAATGCTTCTTCCTTCATGAATATTCTTAGATGTTTGTGAGGATCTGTGAAGTCGTCTTATTTCTCAAAAAGTGGAGGGTCCAACTATCCAATAAGGAAGTTTCCAATAGTTGGGGTGAAAGGAAGCATCCCGCTCTTGTTCACGATTAACATAGATGGGTAGTATTAGTTGGCTCTCATGCTTCTTTCGTGAGCGTTTTGCAAGGATCCTCGTGCAACTTGTGTTACCAATGAGGAGCATTGGTATCTTAAAGCTACTGTGAAGTTTTGATGATGATAAAAGCTGAAAAATTCAAGACTCTAAGTGCATATTTGTTAAACACATTTTGTAGAAACAAAGGTATAGGATAAATTGTAATGATGTAAAAAGTCTTAGAAGTTTTCATATTTAGTGAGTCATTGTGCAAATAATCGATTATCTTGGGTGATAATCGATTATCATGAGCCAATTTAGAAATGAGTTGCTCGCGCAAATAATCGATTATTGCACAGAATAATCGATTATCTCTGTCTGATTCAGTATTGCCCATGTCTTTGGAATAATCAATTATTCCTCAGGATAATCAATTATCACATTTTTGAAAACCCCATAACGGACACAAATAATCGATTATCACTTATGATAATAGATTATTTGTGGCAGTTGGGAGATGACTTTTCAGTTTCTGACTCTAGGCTTATAAATAGGTTTTTACACTGCTCTTATAATTCAACTTTTCATTTTGAGAGTATTAGAGCTTTGTGCCTAAGGGAAGCTCTCTGTGAGTGAAAAGGATATATGCCATTTTGAGAATATAGTTTGTCTGAGGAAGTTTTGAAAGTGATATAGTGCTCTTGCCTGGTCTTGTGAATAGGAGAAGCTCGCGCTTTGTGTGTCAAAGGTCGAAGCGGTTCTCTTCAAGTTGGTAGAGTTGTTGCTTTCAGTTTGTGCGTCGAAGGAAGCTCTTCTGGTTCGTTTGTCGAAGGAAGTTACTCACTGCATTCTTCTGGTTTGTTTGTCAAAGGAAGGTGTTTTCTATTCTTTGCTCATTTCATTATCTTGTAATCTGTACAGCTATATTTTTAGTGAAAAACATTAATCACTTTTTATAGTGATTAACAACTGGACGTAGAATCTTTTGATTCGAATCAGTATAAAAATTCTGTGTGTGATTTTCTTTTCCTTACACTCTTTAAACTTTTAGCACTCCAATTGTTTGATAAAAGTTCTCTAAGAAAATCAATTTTCTAAAACGAACCATCGTAACTTGAGTTGTGACCGAACACGCTTTCCGCTATCTTACTTTTATTCCGCCGTGCGACTCTATTTGGTACCGATTGTTTTTCGGCAGCTTGGTTTGCACAGGATGAGTTAGTGTAGGAAGCACAAAATTCATGGCATCTTGATCCTAATGTATAACTGTGTACTCCACGCGAAGAGTTGTCAACTCTTACTCGTATTTTCACTGCATTTCTTGTTGTATGTTTCTTATCATCTCTAGTGTGTTGGGTTGGTTTTTTGCTTCCTCCATAGCTAAGTTGCTTCCTCCATAATACTGATCACTCGTTCCCATAGTGGGGCACCAAAATATTTTGAGTGTAGGGTCAAAGTTAACTATTTGGCCTTTGCTATGTTGTCCAAGGTCCATGTGTTGTCCAATAAGATGTCTCCTTTGCGTTCAAATCGTTCAGTAATACTTGCATAAAGTACTCCGACGCCGAAGTCAAATCAAATTCGACAAATAGTAATGAATACTATAATTAGTGCATAACCTACCTTCTTTCTTCAAATATTTATTTATGGATTTTGTGGTAAGCTTTTAATTAAGGTAGACCTAACTATGACCCAAATGTGTTGGGTTAATTGATTTTAGGATTGATATTATCTGATACTGTTTAGACTAATTGGTTTGATGTATGATCAGACGTTCTACAAGTGACCGTCTAGACTCAACAACTTGTCATCCAAGTGATGGTTTGGTTGATCATCTGGTATGATGTATAATCATTTGGTATGTTAAATGACTATCCTGATTTAATAACCTTATCATCTATTATTGTTAATTGTCTGAGTTATAGTTAACCGAAGGTACACCACCTATTATGATTCTTATGTATGAGAAAGGTGTACTCATAAAATTGCATATGGTTCAAGAAGCACTCTTTGATGATATTGTCATAGAAAGAGGGAAATTAGAGTCTTAAAGATTTGAATTAAATTATCGTCACATTTTTTATACCAATCCAATGACGCCGTTTGGGACCATATACCAAAACATTTCAATTTCGAAAATGGTTAAATATATTTTTAGTCTCTTAACTATCAAAAGTTTTTGGGTTTCATCACTCTTCCAAACTTTGCTTCACTTTGATGTTTTCCTTAATTAAATTCTAATTTTTAGTCTTTCAAAAACAACGAGGTTAAATTTTGTTTTAGATGGATAATGTTGTACCACGTTTCATGCCACATTAGAAATTGAAAAATCTGTAAAAATGCTTTGGTCATTTTCTCTTCCTCGTTACCATGGCTAACTACCCTTCTCCCTCTCTCTGCCTCGACCTCCACCCCTGACGCCACCACCTCCGCCCCGACCTTCCACCTCGATCTCGTTGCCCTCTGCCGCTTCTCTGGAAAGCCTCTCATCCTCGTTCTCTCTGTCTACAATGTCCCAATAGGCCGTTCCTGCTGGGTGCGCAGCACCAAGCTGTTGGGCCGGGTTCATCTCACCATTAACCTCTCTCCCTTGCCCTCTCTCAATGCCGTCAACGACACCACCACCAGCACCACCATCACCTTCCTCCCCCATCCCTTCCTGTAATCCTCCTCTCCCATATTGCTTAGGCAGTGATAGTCGTTCCTTTCTTCCTGGGTGCAACCTCCATACTTGATTCAAAATCACCATGTAAGCCAAAATCCTAAAGCCATGTCCAAATTTAAAAACTCAAATAATAATCAATCGATTATGCCCTCCTTAATTAATTAATTTATATATATAATGGGACGAGAATTAACATGGTAAATGAGTTGTCGTGTTTGATAATTCAATTTCAGGTGTTTTAATCTGGAATGGATGCATTGGTTCTGTCTATAGTTCCAGGGGACATTGGAAAGCCGACTACGAAATTGGAGAAAGCTGCAGTTTTAGATGGAACTTTACACAGTAGATAAAAAAAAGTGATTTTTGAAGATAACTCTTTTAAAAGATAAAATAAGACAGTTAGACTATAGTATATAAAAACTAACAGAACTCCATTATCCTATAAAACTATACAAAATTAAAATTTCATTTTTTCTGGATAGATTTCCATGCGTCATAAGAAAACTGCAATTAAATCAACATTGTATTGTAACAAGCAGTAAACGATGACATTTTAAAGATACAGTTCTTTGTGGGATTATAATATGTGTAAAAACGTTCTGAACACAAATGGAATTCATTTGCAACTATATCAAAATCAGAAAATTATTATCATAGAAATTTGGTTTTGATTTGTATGAGATAACTTCTTCCTTTTTTATTTCTTGCTTCCTACTTCTTTCGTTTTTTGCTTTTCAATATTCTGAAAGGTTTAGGTGATCTGCAGTGAAACTATAACGGTCCCCTGATAGACCCTGGGAGACTGGGACTTCATCAGAAGCATGAAATTGTCTGTTGTGGTACTTTCCCTTGTATATTCTGTTGCTGTCTTACATAACTGATAGTGTTTTATCACTTCAATTCGCATGGTGTGAATAAATATCGTCAAATCTATTGCAGAGACTTAAAATCAGTCACAATATTCATTCACTAAATTCTTGGAATGCAGATAAATTCATTTATGAACGAAATAAAATTGTGTAGCAGAGCGAACAGTTCATTTATACATAAAGTCATGATAACATTATGTAAAGACATTACGAGTGTATAAGATTTGGAGAGTTGAAGTCACCATCTTACAAAAGCAATTTCCAAGAATTATTTAATCGATCAAGCTGCTAATTGAATGTCATCTTACTTCCTCTATGATTGTTAATTTAGATAAGTAGTATTAATGGTTTTCATGATATTTCGATTTATCTATGACAAGTTGGAAAATTTTATAGCCTCAGACGCTGCAATTATTTTACAATGAAAACATAAAAGAATTACCTCTTTTAAGTATCATGAACTTTAAGTCCTCTTGAATAAACTGTTTTCATGTAGTTGCAACAGTGTTACTTCTTGAACATAAGAATATTGTAGAAATTCTTATTCTCGTTTTAGGAGTGTCAGTTATCTAGCATGAAGATCAATCTTTGTAGATATCCAAGTAGAGAAAATTAGATGGTCTTGTGATATTTGTAAAATCATATTGTATGTCACTATGAAATTTGTTAATTGTTCATTAAATTGTTGAGCTTTTTATTCATACTTCTTAAATTTTCTTCTATCTTCATTTTCAACACCTGTGCTTTTCGGTGGATGCCTTATAATAATTTCTTACTGAAAAACATTCTATTATATCTATCTCATCTAACCAAATTTTGACATGGCCTCATTTCCATCAGATATTAAACTTTCTTTATTCCAGTTTGAACCTCACTGACATACAGAGGTATGTCATGTTTCTGCTTGTTTTTGGAACTTCCATCAGATAATAAAGATCATTTATGTGTAAAATATATTGTAAAAGATCTATTGCTTCTTCCATTGACAAGTACAATGACCGTTTTCGGTACAACAAATACTCAAGCTTTACATAGCTAATCTACATCAGGTGACTGCTACACAAATTCTCCTCTTCTAACTTTATAAACAAATGGAAACCCAAGGAAGAAAAGAAAAAAATAAGATTAAAAGCTATTGGCAATTCTCACTACTTCAATTCCCCTTCCCAGTTCAGCAAGAAATCAAATACAATTTCAAGGGTCTAAGAATGTATGTTTAGAAACATTTACATTTCACATCTCCCTTTGCTTCAATCTCTCTCTCAGGTGTATTAGTTTTCCTTGGACCTGTTTAGGTAAATCATCATCTTGTTTAATTTTTTTTATGTACCATGCCCAATTCATCTATATAGCTCAAAGGTTAATGGCGTTTTGATAAGAACATTGATCTAAATTTAGAGATGGTAAATGGAGCTGCAATTTTTGTTCCGGGAGACATAATCAGCGTCAAGCTAGGTGACATTATTCCAGCTGATGCTCGTCTTCTTGAGGGTGATCCTCTTATGGTTATGGTTGATCAAGCAGCACTGAATGGGGAGTCACTTCCCGTTACTAAGCATTCTATCTTCTGATTCTCATTTGCACCTGCATAGCAAACCCAAACCGCTATCGCAGAGAAATCCTAATTCCCGCCTCTTTGTTCGCGATTCAACCTCCACGCACATAACCAAATACGACCTCCATGAGCGAACCAATTGAAGCCTTTGCAAATCCTAATTCCTGCCTCTTGATTCTCATTTCCATTAAATTGTTAATTTTATGCATATTAGATAACTTCTAAAGATAGTATCAATAAATATACACAAATATATATATATATATATATATATATATATATATATATATATATATATATATATATATATATATATATATATATATATAAAGATGTGAAAAATAAAATCACCAAAATTGTAATTTAAAATTTAAGAAAAACCCCTTGATCTCAGAATGAGATTAGGCAGACAAATTTGAGCAACAATGCATCATCATCATAAACACCATAAAATCATCGGTGATTTTCCCATTTAATCCCATTCCACATCCCCAATTACAATGCAACAAGAAACAAAAGAAGAATGATCAATACAAGTAGGGAATAACACCCTTCCTTTGCTTCGGATAATCCTCCCCAAACTTTTCCAAATACCACCTCCGGTTGGCACGGGCCCTCGGTCCGAGGTTCGCAAAAGTATAAAGAAAAAAGCCCAGCCCAGCCCATGACCAAGTCATTACAGCCCAGCCCAACCACTCCACAATCTCCCCAAAGTAATTAGGACACGCAACGAGGTCGAACAACCCTCCCCTGGGCACCACGTAGCCCTTCCCTTCGCTCTTCAGCCGCAGCAAAACCTTATCCGCCCACACATTAATCCCCATCCCACACAAAAACACCAAAAGCCCAATAAAAAATCGGAACCAGAAAAAACCCGAGGAAGTATAATGGGCGTGGTAGTGGGAGATTGAACGGGCCTGGAGGTAGGAATTGAGAAGGTTGAAGACAAAGGCCATGAGGGCGACGGAAAGTGGGAAGCCCGAGGCGGTTCTTTTGGAAGGGATGAAGAGGAGGCGGAGAGGGTAGATGATGGTACGGTTGAAGTAGTGGAGGAGGAAGGGGGTGATAAGGGTTTGGGCTTTGGGGTTGTGGGAGTGGAGGCCGTGGGGGAAGATAAGGAGGGTGAGCCAGAGCGTTGGGCTTTCCATGAGGAGCCAGGCGAGGGGGGGCGGGAGGTTGGGCCCCCAGCCGGGCCTGTGATGCTTGCCGTAGGGGGCCTGGAGGAAGGTGAGGGAGAGGAAGGTGGGGGGTGCGATGATGAAGAGCGCGAGGAGGGAGTTGTGGAAGAGGGATGCGTCGTCTTGGATCATTGTTGCAATGAGAAAGTGAGATTTGAAAGTGTGCTTACAGAGAGTTGAAGGAAGGAGTTCTTTTATTCTGTTCTTGGGGTTTGGCCACACTCATGAATAATAAACTTTAGCCAATGAGGGATTGTGGGGACCTGTGGAAAGGACAGAAGTTTTCATTTCATGCCAGCATTAATTATAAATTATTATTGCAGTAAATTTACTATCGTCTTACTCTTTCGACTCATTTACATTTTAAAAATTAATTAAAACAGACTTAATTAAGATTTAATTCACTCATAAATATAAATATTTTTAATTAAATATCTTTTGAAATATTGGTTTTTGATATATTTATATCTTTTAAAAAAAAATATTATTAGTTTTTTAATCTCTTGTCATATATTTTTAATTGTATAAAATTAAAGATCTTTATAGTCAATTAATTACTTTCTTGATAAAAATGTAATGGAAAAGTATTAAAAATTCGTTTGAACTATTACATTATTTTTAGTATTTATTATATTACTATGTTATTTAAATTAAAAAAACTAATAATATAAATTAAAGTAAGTAATATTTTGTTATAGAATAATGCGTGGAACAATAAAATTTGTATAAAAGAAACTCACACATTCAAACCAAAAATTTTAAAAAAATTTAAAAAATATTTAATTTAATTAAGATTCAACTTATTTAAATATAACAACTTGTCCATATAAAAAATATTTTTTTTTTATGAAAATATAATTTAATTACATAATAATATCGTGGTCTAAATCATAAATTTTATTTATGATAAAAATTTACTCTACATGGCTCAACCAGTCACAAATCGGTTTTTACCAAGTCTGATCACAAGTTCGTCACAAGTGAGTCTCTACTTAATCACAAACTGTTTACCGTACTTTATTGAGATGTTATTCTTTAGTTTGATATAATTTAAATCAATGATAAATAGATTACTCGATCCACCTTGACCTATTTAGGTGAGAGTTTACAAATTCATAATTATTTTATAAATATTATAATTATTTAGATAAATGAGAGACATTTACATTTTTATAGTATTAATTGCTATGTGAGACACTCTACTAACATGAGAATGTTTTTTACCGATACACTAGCAAAGGAAGAACGCTTGTCGACGCATGAAAGAATCAATAAATCCGTGAAACTCACCTTTTTGATATATACTCAGTTTCGCAAGAACAAAAATTATATTAGTTTATTTTTATTAACCAGTTCTATTAAATATTTATAATTCGATAAAATAATTTATCGATTCAAAAAGTTTGAGCTAGTAACTAATTTACAAATTATCTTATGGGTGTTGTTCCCTCCACTCCCACCTTTGCTCCTTTCACCTCCCCAACTTTTTTCAAAAAATTTATAATTACAAAAATAACCCTTTTTTTTTTTACTTTTAATCCTATTTAATTATTTTAATATAAAACCCTAAATTTCTATCATTTTTACCTTACTTTCTTTTTAATTTTTCTTTAAAACCTAATCCATTTTCCTTTTCACTCCACTGCTCCACCACACCCCCACCTCCCACTTTTCATTTTCTTAATTCTCTTTTTTCCTCTTCCTTCTCTCGTCTTCTTTCTTTTACTTTTTAACTTTTTTCTTCAAACCCTAATCCCTTCCCCTTTTCACTCCATGGCAACACTACACTTAAACCTGTCAAATAGGCCTTGGTCCTAGCCCATGTGGGTTGGGGCCAAAAAAGCTTCTGGGGCCAAAAAAACCCTTTATTAAAAAAGTCCCCAGGGCTAAAAAGCCCCAAAGCCCTGTAGGTTAGGGACAACCCATGGACTTTCTTTTTTAGAAAAAAAATTAAATATCCAATAATAAATTGCATTTTTGCATAGAAAAGGAATATTTATGTTAAGTGTTATAACTTGGAAAATACATGTAAGCATACATGTAAGCATCTTTCTTTTACTTTAATAGATATTTTTACATAATTATTAATTAGAAAATAATAAATAGNATTTCATATTTTTCATCTCTAAATTTGACGTTAAATTGAAATTAGTGTATATTATAACCTTTCACAAATTTTAATCTTCAAACTTATTTAACTTTTTCTTACATGCATAATAAACTAATTTATATATAAGAACTTTAGCGTTAGAAAAATTATATTTATTTATTTTAAAAAATAGAGATAACTAAGTTTGAGATAATGATAAATTCAAATTTTGTATTAAA
>NC_028356.1:24950787-24958854 GCF_000741045.1 Vigna radiata var. radiata
ATCAATTATATTATTTCTAAAATTTAATTTGAAGTTTTGGAGTGAGACTAAAATTTAATTAAAGTTTTGGAGTGGGGCTAAACCCACTTTAACCCTGACCCTAACCCACTTGAGAGGGGGTTTTGGGGGTTGGGGCTTTTTTCTGGCCCCCTACTTAAGGAGCTTCTTAAAATAGGGCTTTTTCAATAGTGGGTTGGGACTGGCCCTGGGGCCATGGGTTAAATTGACACCTTACACCCCACCCTCACAGCACGCTTTTGCCTTCAAAATGTATTGTTGGAGAGATTTGTCAAGAGCAAACATGAATTCAGAAAGCAAAATTGCATGCATGGGTATTATTGGCAACACAAAAAAGCTTCCAAGGAGTCATCTATGATTCCTAGAATTTCAAGAGCGGAAAAGCATTCTTTATTTTATGAGAAACGTCGAAACATTTTATCCTCTTCTCTAGCTACATTCTTGCTGTACTGTGAATCCAGTTTCTGCTTCAAACAAAACTAGGTTTAAAAATTGGTATTAATCATTAAATTTATTGAATTTCATAATAGACTTACAGTTGACATAATTAGTATAAAAATCTTGAAACCATGAAAACTAGCCTCACAAAGGAAGAAATATAATGAGTGTTTGTGCTTAGGGAGGGAAGTTTGAAAGACGAATATCGACATCCGTTCCTGCTATGAGGGATGTTGATATTCGTGCACAAAAGTTGATATCTTTTATTTACTTTAATTTATATATTGTTGAAGGGTAGAAAAGGAATGAAGAGGTGCACGAAAGAGTGTGTGGGAGTGGAGGGAATTTTAACCCTAAATATAACTTTTACTAAAGGATGAAATAGGAATAGAAAAAATAGAACAAAGGATAAAAATGGAATGGGGAGGTATAGGGAGCAAGTGGGGAGGTGCAGAGAGCAACACCCTTATCTTATAGCTTATAAATTAATTTTGTCAAACACATTTATAAAAGAAACAAACGAGTATCATTGTTTGTAAATATGCTATTAACTTAAGAATATAAAAGTGTCCACTGATCTTGTAAATTGTGTGCAATGTGTGGCTTAATTAAAATTTCTGTTAACACCTATTTTTTTATTGCAAGGTATTTAACAAACCTAGAATTTATGCAATAAATGGGTGGAAATAAAAACCATCATAGTCAAACAATGCAACATTTTTATCAGTTCTGTATGTCTAAAGTGAACAGTAATGGAAAAATGACATGGAAGGTAATGGAGTGGCAATAGTGAAGTGCATATGGAACCAGATAAACAAAGTAATGCTTAGGAATGATAAAAGGGAGAGGCTGCACAAGTGAAACCTTGGACATGGATTATAAATGATTTATCTAAGCAAAATTCTCATATTTCTCACTAGTATTTTATATTTAAAAGTTGTATTAAAAGTATACAAGATGTTAGAAGTATTTTCTTTGAAAACTAGGTTGGGATTGGCCTAAGCCAGGAGAAATGTAGTGAAATATTAAAAGAAATAGTGTATTTGGAAATCTAAATTAGATTGAGTAGAAATCTATAAAATCAAAATAAGTTAAAAGGGGTGAACAAAAAAGTAGTAATGTAGTTTGGAGGCCATGAATTGTAAAGTTATCAACAAAAAATATGCCTAGAAAGAGATACACTATGACAAAAATGGAGGTTTGACTTAGAATGCAAGACTAACATATATAAGAGGTAACATGGGGAAGGAAAAGGATGAACTCAATTAAACAATGTATACATAAAAACAAGAGATCATAAAAGGAAGGATTACATTAATATCATAAGGAGAAACATAAAAGATAACAATATACCATAGAAGTAAAAACAACAATTAATCAAAAAAGCACACAAACATAAAATCCTAATTCTAAAATTCAGGACTTGGGAATTTCTCGGGTAGTTGAAGGTTGAGGTGATTGTCAATATTCCCTAGATGAACATCAATGTCAAGAAATTGATCAACCATATAATCTTCATGAGCTTGCTGCCACTCATAAATTTGATCAAATTTAGCTTTCTGGGCAAGACTCATATCCTTCAATTATCACAAAAGTTATCAATCAAAAGCTTCACCCCCTCTTTACAAAAAATCTTCTAAAGTTTATGCTCCCCATAAAATAGGTAATTTAAAAAGGATTTAAGTCCTTTTAATTTATTAAAATTACTCCCCCTAAATGTAATAATCCCCTTTGATAAAACAGACCAATTTTTTTTTTACGCTAGGACTTATGATAATCTATTATTACTTTAAATAATCGATTATTTGTTATCCAAAATGTCAAAATTCAAATTTTGAGGCTGAGATAATCGATTATCATCCCTTAGTAATAGATTATTTACATTAATTTCCGAAAAACAGAGTTTTGGGCCAAATTTTCAACCTAAAACACATCTAGCATTTAAAAAATGTCCAAACAGGGGTTTGAGTAGGAATAATCGATTATTCTATAGGATAATCGATTATCTACGATTAGAGGCTTTTGCCAAAGCCAAAAATAATCGATTATTATACTAGGATAATCGATTAAAAACACTAAGTCTACGGAAAATGTGACAAATTCAGAAATCTTGAGTCCTGAGACATATTTAGCTCTCTAACTCCCTTCTAAGATCATAATGTTAAGATATTCCCTTAAATGGCTCTCACTCTCATCAAAAGAGAGATGCAATTTATAAAATTTGAACTTTTATAAAGTGAGAGGCAAATACATGATGAAAAATCAAGGTTTAGATAAATAACAAGGTACCTAACAATCTTATATATCTCCCCCTTAAATGGGTACTAGGTATCACAAGATCATGTCATACAATGTCAAGCAAAAATTTCTCTTAAACTCAAAAACAAATTTTGAAAAATATTTCAAGATTTATTCCATCCAAAGCTATGCACAAATGCTTACTAGGCAATTCAGAAAATATTTGTAATTCCAAACCATTTTCAATATTTCTTAGCAAACTAAATTCAACTTTTATCAGACTTAAATTAACTCATTGAAATCAGCAATCAGTTTTCAAATAATTAAGATATCAATGATTCACAATCAATTTGCAAACTAGAATGAACATAAAGTATCTTAAATGAATGTGATCACAATTGCTCCAGGTTTAACATGAAAGCATTTCTATCAACACAAACAGTTCAAAAACTTATTTTGACAGCATAATTTATAACTTCCCAAATAGCAACTGATTCATGCATTCTCATATCCCAATCTGTTCAATCCCATGAATTCAACTGTGCATATCAAAACAACATATAGAAAAATTCAAACATAACAGCTAATTCAGATTTTATCTTTCAATAGTTTATAAACCAGATACTTTACATCAAAATTATGCAAAATTTGATAAGTTCATTTACTGCATCCAGGTTCTTAACGTGTATAATCATATCTCATATGGTATGAATTTGACCTTTTGAAAGAAAATCTCCACAGAAATAATTTCAAAATAGAGATGATAATTTAATCATCAAAATGTCCTTAATCATCTAAAAATGCCAACAGAAACTATCAACTAGCTCGTTCAAATGAATTTTTCATTGCTTTTGATGCTTGACAAAAATTATAACAAGGCTAACTTCAAAGTACTCATGAAATTGAATACAAAACCAGTTAAGCACAAATTCAATTTATAAAACAATTCACTAAAATATCAATTCACATGACTCAACATAACAAAGATGAAAATCAGCACATGAATGTCTCAAATAGATGAATTTCACTGATTAAAGTGTGTAAATAGACAAGAACACACCACAAGATGAGTGAATATCATTCGCTCAAACAGACATGAATATAACAGTAATCAAATAATGGAATAAAAAAGAACAAAATACAACAACACAATTTAAACAATACTTAGCTCAATCACTTTGTGCTCGAACCAAGGCTTTGGATTTCACTTGATGGATTCACTTCTTGGCTTGGAGAATCAATTTCAAAAGCAGAATAATTTTAGAGTTCTCTTCTCCTTTTGAAAAACTTTAACCTGCAAAGTAAAACAATGTAGTTTTGGTACCCATAATCTCATTTGGGTCCTTTGAGGTTAGAAGCATATTACTTAATGACAGGATTCCAAGCATATTTCCCATTTGGAACTCCAAAATGTTTAATGTTGCATTTGTTAGAAGTATGTCCCTTTTTCATGCAATAAAAACAACAAACAACATGCACCTTATTTTTAACAAAAGTTCCTTTCTCAACCCATACCCTACGAGTTCTTTTAATTTGAGGTTTCCTATGTTGATGCATGTTCTTGTTTTTAACATTTTTCTTTCTAAAACCATTTTGAACATGTGAAATAGATTTGGTGGCCTTAGCAAGCAAATTTTCAAGAATATCTATGTCAAACATGTGACTCTTACATGAAAGGCATTCAACAGGATGTTAAACATTTGAAGACTCTTTCATTTCTAAATTGCAGATTTTATTTCTTAAAATAACTTCCTCGTCTAATGCCTTCTCATATTTAATCTGCAATTCTTTATATTCCTTTTTCAAATTTTTATGATCCGCATCTAATTTCTCAGATTCATTTAACAATTCAAGAAAAAAATTTTGTAAATCAAACTCACCGGTGTTAAGGCTAGAGCAACTTACTTGGCTTGCAGTGTCATCAGAATTTGCTGTCAAACACAAGTTTGCTTCTTCAGCAGAATCACTTGAACTAGAAATGCTTGATGCATTATCCACCCAAGCAATGTAGGTCTTCTTCTTGTGAGATTTCTTTTCTTTTCTTTCTTTACTTCTTTTGTTGCTTGAGCAATCAACTTTCACATGGCCTCTTTCACCACATCCATAATATTTGAAGCTTGATGCGAAGCCTTGATTGTTCTCCTTCTTCTTCTTCTTCAAGATTTGGCTTTCACTATTTGCCATTAAGCATATATTTTCTTCCTCATTAAAATTGCTTGAGCTTGAGGAGTTTGATGTAGAGCTTGAATCACACGGTGTCAACTTATCCACATCTATGACTTCATTATAACCGTGTCTTAAAAATTTCCACATTTCCTGTGCACCTTTATAAACAGAAACTTTAAAGAATTTATCAGTGGTTACTGATAACGGTTGAAAAACAGTTATTTTCATATGTCAATTTAGACCAAATTACACCCTTTAAGACTTAGAACGAGCTTAGAATCAAGTAAAACTCAATAAATGAGTCAGCTGAGAGTCAAAAGTTGTTTTTAGCGATATTATACTTGTTTTGCATTGTTTTGTAGTGATTTTGATGAAAGTGAAGATTGGGGATGAAGATGAAGGTTTTAGACTCAAGATAAAGGAAGAAAATTGAAGAAAAGAAGAGTCAAGAAACCGCTAGGCGACAAAATTCACCGCTGGGCGGTCCAAGGCGAGGAGAAGGCACCTGGCGTGGGCGCTGGGCAGATTTGCGATTAGAGGCAAACCGCCGGGCGGTGCCTAAGGTAAGTGACATCCAGCTGCTTCCAATTGTCACACGGTCACGACCCACATGAGAGGTGTCCAGCAACGTAGAGGGTGGCAGGTCCAACAGTAGTTGAGAGGTTATTCATCCTTCAATAAAAGAGGAGCCGCCACATGCATGGAAAGAGGAGGACGTAAAAAGAAGCAATGGAGGGCTACGGCTAAGCTCATTTTTCATTTTCTTTTTTTCAGCAATTTCAATTTATTTTGAAGAGTATTTAATTAGGGAGAAATTGACAAAACAATGGCTTGTTTTATATTTTTAGATAGAAGAAAACGCCGATTCCATTTACTATGAAAGCACACACGTTCGTTGACATTTGAAGTTGAACGTGATTCACGGATTTCTTTGCTGAGTAGATATAGCACGATTTGGATTTCATTTTGGCTTGGGAACACTGATTCCACTGCAGTAGAAATAGGATTTCTTTAATTTCATTTGCTGTCCAACACTTTTATGCATATAATGTTTTCTAGCAAGCACACTGCTACCCTTTCCATCTTGGTTTTCACGCTTTATTGGATTAAAACTGTCCATACTTTCCCTTTTATTTGGAGAATGAAGTGCTGAATAATTTTGGTGTGGTGTCACGGTCAAAGCTCATGAATTGGAGCAGGTTTACGGCCAAAGGTTTTTAGGCTATTGCAATTTCAATTTTATTAGTAGATACATTGGTCATATAAATTGCTAGTAGGAGTTTGTGTTGTTTATTTCTTGTGTTTTAAATTAATTTGTATTATAGGATTAGTTGTTTTTAATTTCTTTAATTTAGTTTTGCATTTAATTTAATTTAACTGTGTTTAGATATTTGTTTAGTCTAGTATTTGGTTTAGCATTTTCACTCTCTGGACTCGATTTTAAAAAAATTACTGCAACCACACCAGAGGTCCAAATGCTACGTTTTATATATCAAATGAAAGATAATTGAGTCTACTTTCCAGGAAAAAAAAACCTCATCTCATTTAGAGCTCTGTAAAAAACGTTATGGGTAAAACATTGAGCAAAGATCAGAGCTGTCCAGTTCCAGCGTGAATTGTCGTAATTACTGTAGCAGTTTCGTTTTTATTGTTTTAAATTTCATTTTCGTGCATGGTGAAACCTTTTTAAACCCCCCCCTCTTTCGTGTTAGACTTGACTCTGAACCGCAGTTGGTCCTTGAGAGACGACCTAGGGGTCATTTCCTAGCATTATACTGCATTTCTAAATTGCAATCAAATTTGTATGGGCCGCAACACCCATCAAATTTTGGCGCCGGTGTCGGGGACCAACGGTTCGATTTTAGGTCTTTTGTTGTGTTAGTGTGTGTTGTGTTTTGTCTTGTGTTGTGAGTGTGATGTTTCGTTTTGTGTGTTCGTCATTGTGTGTTGCATTTAGGTAGCTTTAGTTGCATATTTTCATTGCATTCTTCTTTTCCCTTTTTTCCCATGTCTACCTATTTTGGTTATGTGGAAACTGCTTCTTCTGCCCATGTCTATGATTATGATTCTTCTTCTGCATCTGACTCTGAGTATGGTTCTCATATATACTCTGCTGATTTCTATGTTGAGAACAGAACGATTCCTCCTCCATCTNATGAGAGTGCTCCTAGGGAGNCGTTTCCACTTGATGAGGAGGATATTCGTTGTGTTTTCAACACTGAACTGATACATTGGCTGCCTAAGTTTCCTGGTTTTGCAGGTGAATGCCTATATAATCATTTGGAGGAATTCTACACCATTTGCTCTTCAATGAAACCTCCAGATGTTTCGAATCATGACATTTTCATTAGGGCATTTTATTACTCATTACAAGGAGCGACAGAGGATTGGTGTTATTATCTTACTCTGGGATCCATCACCTGTTGGGAAGATCTTGAGCATCAGTTTCTGGACAAATTCTTCCCTGTGCGGTATGGTTGTAGCGATGATCCTGGGTGGACTGATCCTAACTTGGGATGGTATGGTACTTCAGAGCATCAATATCAAGAACCATCATTCCAGACTCCTTGTATGCCTTCTCCACCTGTTCAGAAACCACAGCAGCTGCAGTCTCATGAGCTTACCCATTCTTTATCAGCTGTTGGTAGGAAATTGGAAAGCAAGCTTGATTCTCTTGAGAGTTTGGTAACACAGCTGGCATCCAACCAGAGACTGGCACCTCCATCTGCATCTGTTGCACGGTTGTGTGCTTTATGTTCTTCCAGTGACTACTATACAAATGCTTGTCCTTCTTCGGAGCACCCTGTATCTCATGATGAGCTTCAAGCTTATGCTACCAACATCTCCAATAACAGGCAGCCACAGCAGAAAAATCAGAGGAAACGGGAACAACAAGAGGCATCTGCCCGACCACCTTCCAAATCTTCTACTTCTTCTGAGCCAACATTGAATGAGTTATGGAGGCAGATAGCTAGGCAGGCCATTGAGGAACAGTCTCGTGTTTTAGAGGGACCTCCAATTCAGACTGTTCAGATTACTGATGATGTCAGTGTCACCCGCATAGGGGATGAGGAGCAGAGTCATGAGCCTACTATTGCACCATCTACTTTCCTACACTCCTATGTCCCCAGTCTTGCACCTGAGAAGATTGATGAAGAAATTGAGGACCAGGCTGACATAAGTACCACTTTTGAGATAGGTAGACCA
>NC_028356.1:24959414-24960709 GCF_000741045.1 Vigna radiata var. radiata
CACTGGGATTGGGTGTTATACCCCTGCATGTTATTTCTGTGGAGCCACAGTGCACTAACCATGTTGNAGGAGGTACACATGAATTTGACCAACAAGCACCCACAGTGGAAAACAAAGGTGCAAGCATACACAAGAGCTTTAACATCAATAGACACCAACTGAACCAGCTCATCAACAATCACTGCTTCTTGGATCCAGCTGTTGAGGACATCTCCCTGCTTGATCAAATTTGGAGGATGAAGCAATTCTTCTTCAACACTTCTTTGCTGAATCCAGTGGTGGAAGACTTCTCCCTAAAAGTCCAAATTTGGCAACTGCCACCATGACCAGGGGAGTTTCCTTTTCCCTTCTCTCCCCCTTTACCTACTTTTATTGCACTTGTCCATGATCTGTTGATTGTTATGATTGTGATCTTATGCTTGTGACACATTGAGGACACTATGTAGTTTAAGTGTGGTCTATTGGGGGAGAATTCTATTATCTTTTTCAGTTTTTGTTTTTCTGCGTTAAATTTTTTGTTTTCTAGTTAGTTTTTGTTGTGTTTTGTGTACAGTTTTACATGTTTCTCTTGATTTCTGGACTTGGTTTAGGTGTTAGACTTGTCTTTAATTTTATTGATACTCTGATTAGTCTGAATTCTTGCTTTTCTTTGCTTGGAAGATGATCATGATGTTTGAGAGTTGGATTGATTGTGACAAATGCCGTGTGTGAGATTTGAGCCACTTGATATTCTTTCTTGTGTGTGATATGTCTCTTGATTGCTTGCACATATGCCTTGGGTTGACTCTTGTTGATGATTCTTGATTGATATGCATGTTTGGAAGTGATAAAGGCAGTTTGTTGTTGAGCCTCTCTAGCTAGGTGAGCCTACCCTGTGTTTGATCCTTTGATAGCCCCTTTGAGCCTATGCTTTCCCCATTTCTTTGTTTTGAAGCTTATATACTAGCCCTAAGTGAAAAACCTGTCTACCTTAACCTTAGGGAATTTGGAGCTTTGGAATTGTTTTGGGAATAAGTGTGGTCTCCCGGGGGATTCAGATGAATTGGCTAGTTGGTTCCTCTTCTTGTTTTCGTTTTTGTGAATATGATGTGTATCTTGTCTCTTACAGTTGTGTTCTAAATAGAGAGGAAAAGAAAAGAGACAAGATGAAGAAAAAAAATGTAGAAAAATGAGAAAAAAAAAATTGTGAATAATTGTGAATAATGGAGTCAAGAAGAGGATGGAATTAGAGGGTTTGGGTGTTATTTAACTGTGTTTTCACTTGTTCCCCATTGCTCCTCTATTCCTTTTGGTTT
>NC_028356.1:24970224-25015134 GCF_000741045.1 Vigna radiata var. radiata
GCTGATTGATCATTTTCCCATGTTTGGAATTGCTTGAATGACTTCATGAATATCTGCTTTCTTTGATTCTGTGTTGGATACTGTCTACTTCCTTTCTTTGTCCAGATTTCTTGAGGATTGTGTAACTTTGTTTCTTTCCTTGTAAGTCTTTGTTGTCTGTGTGTTGAGTCTGTGTCAATTCCCTGATGTCCGTTGAACTGTTCCCTGATTTTCGTCTTGGTTTTGCCCAGGAGTGCAAAAGACTAAGTGTGGTCTATTTTGACGAGTCGATATTTTATTGATTTCACTTAGTTTATTGTGATAGAATTAATCAGGGAATTGTGCTTAACTTTCCATTATTTCCCCATTTTTCCTAATTATGCTTAATTTGACCGAAAATTCTAATTTTAATTAATTTGAATTTTCTGAGATAATTATTTGCATTATTATTTTCAGGAAAAATTTTGGAAATACATTTTGGTACATTAGGAAGGGCACCAAATAATTCAAGACTCTTCTCAAAAGAATTGTGCACAAGAAGAAGGGCAATATGGAGATTTTATCCTTTGAGCTTATGGATAGGGGTACTTTAATGGAAAAAGGGGGGTGGCATCTAGAAAAAGAAGCAGCTGCAAATTTAAATCTTCATCCAGTCGGGCCCAGCTTGGAGAGGTGCTATTAGAAAAAAAAAGAGCAGTAGTGCTTCAGCGTGTAGCTAGTTCCAAGACGTGACAACACGGTTTTTGGCTTTTTTTTTAAAAAAAAAGGATGCAAAAGGGCTGCAGAAAAAAAAAACATCATTTTGGGCTGAAGCTTGTGCACGGATTGGAAGGCTGCACGTCCAGCAACTATTTTTCAGCACCTAACCTCGACACGGTCCAGCTGCTTGGATTTGGAGATGCCTAAGGTAAGTAACATCTAGCTGCTTCCAATTGTCACACGGTCACGGCCCACATGAGAGGTGTCTAGCAACGTAGAGGGTGGCAGGTCCAACAGTAGTTGAGAGGTTATTCATCCTTCAATAAAAGAGAAGCCGCCACATGCATGGAAAGAGGAGGACGTGAAGAGAAGCAATGGAGGGCTACGGCTAAGCTCATTTTTCATTTTCTTTTTTTCAGCAATTTCAATTTTTTTTGAAGAGTATTTAATTAGGGAGAAATTGACAAAACAATGGCTTGTTTTATATTTTTAGATAGAAGAAAACGCTGATTCCATTTACTATGAAAGCACACACGTTCCTTGACATTTGAAGTTGAAGGTGATTCACGGATTTCTTTGCTGAATAGATATAGCACGGTTTGGATTTCATTTTGGCTTAGGAACGCTGATTCCACTGCAGTAGAAATAGGATTTCTTTAATTTCATTTGGTGTCCAGCACTTTTATGGATATAATGTTTTCTAGCAAGCACACTGCTATCCTTTCCATCTTGGTTTTCACGCTTTATTGGATTAAAACTGTCCACACTTTCCCTTTTATTTGGAGAATGAAGTGCTGAATAATTTTGGTGTGGTGTCACGGTCAAAGCTCATGAATTGGAGCAGGTCACGACCAAGGTTTTTAGGCTATTGCAATTTCAATTTCATTAGTAGATGCATTGGTCATATAAATTGCTAGTAGGAGTTTGTGTTGTTTATTTCTTGTGTTTTAAATTAATTTGTATTGTAGGATTATTTGTTTTTAATTTCTTTAATTTAGTTTTGCATTTAATTTAATTTAACTGTGTTTAGATATTTGTTTAGTCTAGTATTTGGTTTAGCATTTTCACTNTCAAATATAAATAATAATTATAATCATCATCATAATAATAATAATCATAAGAAAAATAATAATAATAATAAGACAAAGATAAAAATTGATAAAGTCAAATAATTGTTATCACAAAANTAAGAATATAAGATAAGTGGGTGCAAACTTTATTTTACAAACCAATTGTGTGGGATTGAGTTAAGTTCAAAGTTCATTTTTTAACAATGAAAAACATATTAGAAAGAACTTAGGTTGAGTTACGCAAAACACTTCCTTAAAGAGAAAATGACCCCACTAGCTTAGTTAATTATAACATTATGTTGATAATGTGTTATAAAATAAAACTTATAATAAATTGAAGAATAAGAAAGGAAGAAGAGAGAAGAAGAGAGAATGGAAAATTATTTTCTATATATTATTCCTTGGAGAAAAAGTTTTATTTATAACTCAAAGGATACATTTCAAGCAAGGATTACTAATAGTTAATACATATAGCTAAATCAATGAGTAAATTGTAGAAAATCAATTAATCAAATAATCATATGAGTAATTGTTGCAAATCATCAAAGTACATGTTATGATTATAAAAACAAATCTTATTACTAGTTTCAATACAAACATAAAAAAAACTTTTAACATTAATTATTTTAAACTTTTAACATTTGTGGAAATCATCATAGTAGGAGAAGTTAAATTCATGTATGTTATCTTTAAATATATGTCAATTAACATTTGTTGAATTTATAAGATACATTAATTAAAGTCGTTGTAAGGACAATATATGTCAATTTGTGGGTTTTTTTATAATTTTTTTTGTCAATTTTTTTCTCCACTAAAATCATGAAAATTAAATATATAATACAAAAGTACATCACAAAATTTTCCATAATTTTAGAAGTACTATGAGTATCTAAAATAAAAGTGTAAAGTTTAGAAAAATGAGTGAAAATTACTAAGAAAATAAAAAGCATACATAAAATGATGGATTTTTTAAAATTTCAGAAACCCGATCCCCTTTGAGATTGACATCACTNTTTTCACTCCATTTCCAACAACTTTATTTTTAGAACGCTTTCATCCGAGGTCTGTAGGTTATTACCATTTGAAGTTTTTTATCACTAAATCTTCATAACTTTAAATTTTTTTACTAATAATATCTTAGTGTTGAAACTCTAAATTACAACATAATAGAAGTTACCTTAACAAATTTTGAGTAAAAAATTATTTTCTATCTATATTTATTGAATTTTACAAAATTAGGGTTAATCTAAAAAAAATAAACATTTAGAGTACACAACAATAGTTAGTGAACAAAAATATCATTCTTAATGTGAAACGAAATAGGGGAGAATGAAAGTTTGAACCAAAACGAGCACCACGAAGTGAAATGGATCGAATAACTTGCTTTTACGACTTTGACGTCGTCATTGAACTTTGATAGGAGGTTTAATACAAATGAGAAAGAAAAAGGTGATTGTGTAGTATTATTTTAGAAAGCCAAATTTATTTTAGAGCCTCTCATAACTTACGTTAATTTCAAATTTAACATAAAGGGTTAATAAACATTAAAAAGTGTTGAATCTAGGTAGTGCCATATTAAGTAAAACTGATATCATTATTGACAAGCCATCATATCTTTAAAATTCAAAGATGAAAAGATATACCTTTCCTTTTATTTCCTTAACATGTTATTTAATTAGGTTCTAATTAAGCATTATAAAACAAAATGAAAGTTTGAAGATAAACGATATAAATAAGAATGACCATTGAAAAAGGTGAGTATGACTTCATTATTTTTATCTTTATTTTTTGGAGTGAAAATTTATCTCTATCACTATGATATCAAATTGTTGTCTTATTTTATCTTTTATTGTTCAAGATATTAATTAAATAACCTTTTTATAAAAAAAAAATAAAATTAAAAATAAAGGAAACACGATATTATAAAAAATTTAATGTATAAAGGACACATATTTTTTTCCCTAATTGGAAATGCCAAAAAGAGAAATTATAGTTGCAAAAATATCAAAATAAAGTACTAATAACAATTGAATAAATATTAAATAATTATAGAAAATTAAAAAATTACATGTAATTGAGATTTAATGACAATTATCTACTAATTTTACAAAATTTTTAGTAATTTAGATTAATAATAATTAGAATTTGTACATAAAAGCATTTTTCATATTTTAAACTTAAATTTAGGTTGGATACTAACAATAAATATATTAATGACAATAAGTTATNATATTACAGTAAATGACACATTTTTATATAATTATGATGATAATATTACACTTATAAAAAAGGTTAGGAAAATATGTAAAGATATGATACTTTACAAAATCTAAGCAAAGTAGACACAATAAAAACAATAATAATTATATAAAAAATTAAAATAATTCCAAGTTATCATATATAATGATAAACAATTCAATTTTATTCAAATACAAAATTGATAGTCATACATTAAGTGATAAAAAAAACAAATAAAAGTGTTAAAAAGAAATAAAAATAATCAATGTGATGTAACTTATAAGTTCATTTCCTTAAATTCAATAAATCATTTGAATGGATTAGAAAAGGAAAACGTGTGTAACTGAGTAAAAAATATCTTGAATACTTAATTATACTTGTTAGATACTCAACAAGTTCAACTATTGAAAAGGAGAATTAAATATTTTATAATAAAACAAATATTTTTCAAATCAAATGAAAATAAGGATCAAAGAAAACAAAAAAGGTAAGTGTTTTATGTTATCCAATAAAATAAGAGTCATGTTCAACTTGAAATTAAAAGTCAAACATTCTCCTATGAAAAAATAAGCAATAAATAAAATATTAAAAGAAGTAAAAATAATGAAATGGGGCCTAGAAAATATTTGATAAAATAAGATTGAGCTTTATGTTTCCTGAAATACATTACACTATGTGAACAAAATTACACAAAGAAATAAATGTGTGTTCAAAATTGTGATAAGTGAGAAAGGAGATGTGTGTGAACTTTGTGAATATTGAACAAATTGAACAATTGAGAGAGAAAATGAAAAATTGTGTAGTGAAAGAAAGAAAAAAATGAAGTTTTCCTAATGAAACGAAATTAAGAATTAAGACAACAATGAAGATATATCTTTTAAGTTAGCTAAAAAAACTATTAGTATTTTAATAATTTGAAACGAAGATGATAATGAAAACCAAGACAAGGTAGACATTTACATATTCATCATTGATCCCTTTCTAATTTAAGAAATCATATATTACTCATATACTTGTATCCGGTCAGTGCAATCAAAATTGGAACAACATTAAACAATACTCGCAAGGATGATAAGTGCAATCAAATCATAATAGGTGCTTTGTCTATTGATAAATTCAAGCAAAACGCATATTATCTTTATTCTGTCGGATAAGTGGAAGCTTCAATCAAACGATATAAACATAATTTTAAAATTAACATTATTCATGAAATATTATATATACGTATTCTATATTTGTAGAGAATTTTAATGATAAGATCAAAAGCACATGTTTATATCAAAGATCTCTTTGAAGACATGCTCAAATGTAACGCCTCTAAATCAGGATATCACGAGTTATTTCAAAAATCGATAAAATTATAAAATATTTGAATAAGTGTACTTTTCAAAACTTCCGTGGATAATTTATTCAAAACATTATAATTCTAAAAGTCTTATCCAATTACATTATTCAAAAATAATGAAAATAAAGAAAGAAATAAAGAAAGTTCCAATTACATATTGTCTCAAAAATCCAAACACAATAATTTTTAAAGAAAATCTCAAGTTTATCTCTGTTATCTCTTAAATCTATCATGTCTTAACAACATCAGCGACATCATTCACTCACGTATAACACATTATACGATCATCATCGATAATTTTATTCACAAACGCACAAACACAAGGTAAGCTACCGATAAACAATCATAAAAACAAGATACATACATACTGATTATATCAACCATAATCAAACACTCCATACATAGAAGTAATAACAATAAGATTCTTAATCCTCTAAACATAACACATCAATCATATCCGATTATCGCTCCTCGATCCTTGATGTCATCGCGAACATCACAAACATAGACTAACAATCTATTCATTCATCAACACCTATACTAACTACACCACATAATCCAATCAGTAAACATAGTATCCTCTAGATTACCATCGTCATTACGATCATCAACACATGGACCTCCATCATGAATACCCCCATCATGAACATCACCATGAGCATCCACAATACCATAAACTTCATATTAAAAGGAATCAGTCGCACTCATGTACCNTACCCCACACACCTATGGCCTCTCCTACGGGCCCCCTATAGCCTCCCCTATAGGTTAGCTCGAGTAGTCCCACCCTCCAACTAAGGAACTTGTTTTCCTGCCACACAAGGACAACGCAAAACACCATCACACTCATACAAAGAAGGTTAAATACTCGAACACCCTTCCCTTTTCGCACACAAGGCCAAAGGGAGTGGTTATCCNTATCACACGACCGATAGTCTCAGGATTTACTAGGTACATCAAGTAGACCTATCATCCANTCTTATGCTTATCCACCACACATTTCGGTACACTCCAACACTCAATCATGCTCCAACCTTAACCACAAGTCAAACTTGACCCTAAACATAGCCATTGATCTCATTATTTACTCATCATCACGTTCTACACCGACGTCTTAAAATGAATTTTCGTTGTATTTTGGTGCAGTTTTCTCATGTCTTTGGGTAACGTAGTAGCACCTCCTTCCTTTGCTAGTTTCTTCGTAAGAAAAAATTGCGTCTTTTGGACTTCTCATGGCATTTCAACCCAAAGACAAACCTGGGTCGTTGCCTAGGTCCATTCCGACCGCCACTAAAAAGAAATACAGTGAGAATACGGTGTCGTATTCTTTTTCGTTGGTGGTCGGAATGGACTTAGACAACAACCCAAGTTCGTCTTTCAATTGAAATGTCATGAGAGATCCAAAAAACGCAAGTTTTTCTTACGAGGAAACTAGTAAAGGGANAAGGTGCACTACGCTACCCAAAAGACACAAGAAAAACCGCACCAAAACACAATAGAAACTCATTTTAATCGGTTCAAATGAAAGATGATACATTAAAAATTACTTTAATCAGAGTAAAAACAACTTTAAATGGTTAAAAGAAGATCAAACACACTTGGAAATGGAGTGTAACGGAGAGAAAAGGCGAAGACGATGAAACTGTTGGTCGCAAACTGCTGGTCCACACAGTTATTTAACAAGAAATTAGACGTTAGTTGGACATAAACCCGACGTCTATAATCGATTATACGTCGGGCGTGTCACTAATATGACGTCCATTGCATTTAAAAATTAATATTTGTGTTATATATAGATGTCAGCTTGGCGGGATGAGACGTCTAGTTGGTGAAAACAAATGACTTTTTCACCACCTGGTCAGTTTATAGACGTTCGTTACTCAAGCAATGGACGTCTATAATTGTTTTTAGATGTCATTTCGGCGGGATCCGACGTCTAAGAAGCGGTAAACATTGACTATTCACTTATCCAACAGACATATAGGCATCAGGTAGCAGGTTCATCGACGTCTATAGTCTGACAGGTAGGTGAACAACAATTAATTTCTGCCATATAGACATCGGTGCCCCTCCGAACCGCCCTCCGAACCGACGTCTATATTTCTGAAAAGAAATGACTTTTCACCTAACTGTCAGACATATAGACGTCAGATGGGAGGTCTCCGACGTCTAAAATACTATAGACGTCGGGGAACCTTCTAACTGACGCCTATATGACCAACTTATTTACGAAAATGTCATCGATCATCAATATACGTCGCTCTTACCCTTAACCGACGTTTAAGGGGTGACGATGAAAAACGTTTTTACACTAGTGCATCTTTATAACATGTATTTGCATAGCAAAACTCTCAAATTATTTCTAATGACTCATATTTTTCATTAATTAAGAATTTACTAAAAAAATTGACAAAAAAATAATACAGACTTACTTAAAACATTCAAATTTATCAGGACTTGAAATTTAATTAAGTTTTTTAATATAATTAAATTTTATCTCAAATTAATTATTTAAAAGTTCTTATTTAATACCTTTATTTTAATTTTAGACAAACTCTCCGTATTGCAGGAATCATTTACCGTAGTTGTTACTATATTTAATATTAATTACTAATGCAAAGGGTAATCTAACCTGACAATTTTCCCCAAAAAAGCCACTCTCAACGACCAGCATCCATAATAAAAAAATCTATAAATTCCAAACCAACCAACATTATAGTTAATGGGTTAGTAGTTTGTTTAAGATTAAGAAAAAAAGATGATAAAAGAATAAATATTTTCAGCCTCTGTAAAAAAATAAATACTGAGTTTATATTTTCTTTTAATAAAGAAATATAACTTTTGATCCTTAAATATTTATAGATTTTGCATTTGGTATTTAATGATTAATTTTAATTACTTTAGAATTTCTGTGAATCAAATAATGTTTGTTCATTCATACTGTTTTAATGACTTTTCCCCCAGAAATGGCCTCATTTTTATTTTCTCCCTTGTGTTAATTCCTGAACGGATTTTTCTTGGATGGGAACTGGAAAGGATGGTGAATGGTATCAAATGTAGTTTGATAGATTAAGAAAAAAAAATGTGAGAGAGATTATAAATTCAACTTCACTTATAAATAAATACTAAAACAATTAATATTGTCTATAAAAAAATATAAAGTAACGAATTACTAAGGTAGGTTTAGATAGAACTGGCGGTTTGATCCTCTACACTCATTTCATCATCAGGAAATAAAGTAAGTTTTGGAGGTATTTTCAAATCTTCAATGTCTCCTTCAAGCATTTCCACTACTTTATTCATTGAAGGACGATCCTTTGGTTTTAACTGTATACACCAAAGTGCAACTATGATCATTTTCTTTACTATTAGCTTTTCCTCTTCGCTCAAATCCTTTATATCTATATCTTCCTCTTCTCTAATATGATTATATATCCAAAGGGGAAAATAAAGTTGACTTGAGTGTTCTGCATGGGGATTTAGATTCTTCCTCTTGCTTGCCATCTCCATCAACAACATTCCGAAGCTATAAACATCAGCTTTGTGGGATATTCCTCCAATATTATTGTAAAACAATTCTGGAGCCATATATCCAATGGTTCCTCTTGCTGCTGTCATTGTGACGAAGCTATTATCTATTGGATATAACTTTGCTAATCCAAAGTCAGAAATCTTTGGAATGAAATTCTCATCTAATAAGATGTTATGGGGTTTGATATCAAAATGCAAAATCTGCATCTCACATCCATGATGGAGATAGGCAATTCCACGAGCTACTCCAATAGATATCTTGTATACTTTTTCATAGCTAAAATCTATATTTTCATCTCTTGAAAATATAAATTTATCAAGAGATCCATTGGGCATGAATTCATAAACAAGAGCTCGCTTTGAGCCACTGACACAAAATCCAATTAATTGTACCACATTTTGATGATGTATTCTTCCAATGGTTGCAACTTCATTGATAAAATCTTGTCCATTTCCTTTCGATTTGCCTAACATTTTGATTGCCACGGAAGGTCCACTCCGCAACTTTGCCTTAAACACGAAACCAAATCCTCCTTCACCTAACTTCTCTTTGAAACCTTCAGTCATCTTCTTAATTTCCTTGTATGAGTATCTAATAGGCACCAGGTGATTTTGTTCCAGATAATTTTCAATATTTTCATATGTTGATGCATGTCGTTTTTTCCATTTCAATATGAAAACCACAATTAAGAACGGCCATCCAAACAAAATTTTGTAAGCCCATGCCATAGCAGTAAGATGCCAATGTCTGTGAGAATTTTGACTTTAGTAGTTACATGGGTAATGTAATATAATAAAGTATTTGTTAAAAGTAAATTTTCATTCATAAATCTAAACTTTACATACCCATTTAACATTCAAAGAAGAGTAAATTTAATTAATGTCTAGCATAAACAACTATTAATAAATTCAATTTATGACATTGTAATCTAAAAATAAGTTCAAGCACCTATACATGAATATGATTAAACAACAGTTTGCCAATAAAATGTACAAGAAACTTATAAAACATTTTTGTTGTCATCACCAAAAACACAATCTGAGATATGGGTTAAGCTACGTAGCTTCTCTATCAACACTCACTATTAGTCATTAATGATTACATTCCAAATAATACTTATGTTAGTCAAGAGTGGTTGAATTCCAAATAATTCTTTTAGTCAAGAGTAGTTGTAGTTCAAATAATTCTCAATTTTAACTAGGAGAGACTAAGGTAGAATTAATATTCAGTTCTACATACCTAATGAAACTCAATCAATTGATTGAAAACTAAGTATGATCTTTGTTAATAGACAAACCAGTATAAAAACACAACTTAAATTCTTTCTTCCCTTATCTCTTTAGATTACATATTATTTAATACCAACTAAATTTAGAAAGAGAGATTTGTGAAACAAACTTTAGAAAAGGTTTTGTTTAACAAAGTTTGTTAAACCTAAAACATTATTTGACTTATTATTATTAAAGGATACATTTAACAAAATATTTAACAAATCTTAACAATTTATAATTGGTATAGAAAATGGATGGAGTAATAATTTTATAATAAATAAGACAACTTACTATATCAGTCTTATTATAACTCATATAGACAATAGTTTTCTTTTTCTTTTATTTGTAAAGAGAGAGTTTCCAACTCCCTAACCTTCATTCTCCTATTTCCTCTTTCTCGTTCTCGCCTCCTTTTCCTCTGTGAAACATATCTCCTCCTCCACCACATTTTTGCTGTCATTTCTTGCCACCCATTTTTACCTGATGTTGTATAGTGACTTTTGCAATATTAATGATTTGGATCTAGTTCACGGTGATGGGTTGTACTTTTCCTGATTAGGGTTTGCGATGATCTTTGGTTTGCTACTGGTGGCACGAGATATGGCAAGTGCGACAACGAGAGTTCGCGAGGTTGCTAATGCTTGTTTGCATTCTCTGGTTGCTTGTGGCTGCTTGTGGCTAGTGTGATGGTAGTCATCTTTGTGGTGTAGGGTTCTATGACACAGTTTCTGGTGGTAACAATGAGATTTTTGTAGGAGGAACTCTCATTGTGCATATTTCTGAAAGGGTGGCGTGTCTTGGTTCTGTTTCGATTTGCGCTAGGTAGTTGCGGTGATGTAAAGTGATGGAGGAAAGAAGTTGTTATGATGGTCTGGTTCAGGAAGGTTGTGCATTTAACTAGTATAAATAGAAACACTTTTTACATTGATTTTGAAATCAATGTAGAAAGTAGAAACTTTCTATATCCATGTTTCTAAACTGGTTCTAAAATCAATATAAAAAGTCTTTTTTATTAGTGTTTCTTTAATTATGGCTAAATGTTATATTACTTTAATATAATTTCTATTAATGATAATTTTGAATTTTAAAACTACTGTTAAAAAGTCTATTTTAATCATTGTTAAAAGCTCTACTCTTCTTGTAATTAAAGCATTGAGAAATTAAGATGATAAGATATTACCGATTAAATACACTAATAGCGTTCCCAGTATTCTCATCCCTGAAATGAAAGAAAACATCAACTTTAGAATTCTCATTATCTCAAAAGTTATGAAAAGATGGACTGTTTTCGTATGAAAGGTAACAGGCTTAAACAAGTTAGCAACTTTTTATTTATTTAAAAATAATAAATGTTAATTTAATGCTCAAATTCTTATAAATGCATGTAAAATATAAAAGATAAAAAAATATTATATTTCTTTCTAAAAGTTGGTTGAATTATCAATATAAATTACTCAAACTTTGTTTTAAAAAATTCTCAAATAAGTGGTTAATAGATGAAATATGATTTCCTAATAATTTGAATATATATCATTATGTAAAAGAAAAATGATATTTTGATACCATTTGACACTGCACACGTGTCAAAATGTGGTTGGACGATTTCAAATTAAAAAAGTTGAGGTAAAGGTATATTTGGAAGAGAAAAACTAAAGTTTTTTTTTTAATTTGAAATCGTCCAACCATATTTTGACACGTGTGTAATGTCAAAATGGTGTCAAAAAATGATGTTAAAATATCATTTTTCTTATGTAAAATGTTAATTGAGGACCATCGAGTATCAATTAAAGAAATAAAAAATATAAATAATTTACTTTAACATGAAAACTAGACAAAATTAGAAAAATCGTACAAAGAATGTTATTATAGAAAGTGAAGTAAATGGGTAAATCTATGGAATAAAATGTGGCAAGTTAAAGGGATCAAAGATTTTAAATTTTCAAGGGATGATCACAAGAAATTCACATCGGTACACATTACTAATTGTGTACCTCCTATATATTTAGTTGGTTCAATTGTTTTTTTTTTGTTTTTTTCGAAGATTAAAGCTACAAGTAAGGAGTATAATAAGGTGCTTATACCCGAAAATAAAAAAATTATATATAATTAACTCTGCATAAAATAAAAACGATAGGTGATAAAACTACTAATTTAAAATAAGATATGTAATCAATTCATGAAATATGATAGAGATCTAACCCACCGCAATCAAGATTTTGGCTCTTAATGTTGAAATAGCAGTAGGTGTTAAACTGTGAACAGATAATCTTCTGACAGGCGAGTTTTACCCATGAAATCTCAAATCCATAGGCCAGTCCCCTGTGGATGGCAGTGTAGGAATCGTAATTCAAACTCCTCAAAGATGTTGGAGCAACAAGCTTTACATCGCACCCAACTTCAAAGTCCTCAGCTTTTAGGTCACCACCAACTGCATATGCATAGCCCTCGGAGTCCCACTTCACGCACTCACCACTCTCCACATACTTCCTATTATCTTTCACTGAATGCTTACAGTTCAAAAACACTATATGCTCGAAAATCAGAGATTCCCAATTGTCATATGCACTTAGACCGGCTTGGTATAGATCCGAGTAGTAGTTGTAATAAGTATCAGAGAAATTGGAGCGAGAGAAGGAATGGAGAGGAAGGGAGGAGCAATTGTGATGTTGAAGTGCAGGATCAACCACTCTCACTGTGTAGTTGTTGTAGTTTATTGCCTCCACCTGATATTTTGCAGAGAGCAGATACAACACGGTAACATTATTCTCACAACCAAGCTCATAACTTTTGTGTCCGCAGTTTTCTGGGTCGCCTTGTAATCGAAACGGTTTCTTTATGTTGGTGATTTTTCCACAGGAAGAAGGGGGACAAAGGTGTTCTTCATCGTCCTTGGCAGCACAAATTTGGTGGAATAGAAGGAGCAGTACCATCAACCATGCTGCCTCTCTCCACATGATGTCCCAACTGTTTCTCGTTCAATTGAAGTGCAAAAATCAGAGTTAGGTAATGATATTTAAAGCAACACAGACTCCATTATTTGATGACTTGTGATACGTTTACTTTGACTGACAAACCGCGTTTTTATCTCGTTTCCACCACTGATTTTAATAAATACGAAATTTTAAATACTCGTCATGTAATTTTGTTAATACATTAGATATAATATAAGAAGTGAGACCAACTTTAGTTTACAATTTTGTTTGTGACTATTTCACGGTTATACATATATCTAACACGTCTCTTCTAATTAAGTTTGTTAGAATCCAATAAGTTTTCTAACAAATTCAAAAGTTTCTCAATCACATGCTTCTAATTCAAAACTCACAAGTGTTAATATTTATCTATTATAGATTTTATCTCTTACAGATAAAATTTATAATAAATAGTTAATATCCGCATACTAAAAGAAATTTGAATTATCGATGGAAGATATTAGTTGATAAATACAAAAATTTGTCACTAATGTGAATTTTTATGACAAATTAGTGACAGACAAAAATTCGTTGATAAATACCTTATCAGAAACATTTATCGATGGACCACAGCTGTCAGTAATATTGATGGCTTGTTTGTCAGTAATTACTAACGGACAAATGTCGTCGGTAATTACTAATAATTAATGGCTTTCGATAATTACCAAAAACCATATCCATAATGGATTAAATTACCAACGAATCTGTCCGTCGAAAAGGCCTTCAGTAAATTCCATAATAGAATCAAGTGTAATAGGCAATATTCCCTATCAACCACGATGAACTTATCATAATACAATCGATGCAAACAGATGTCACAATTTAGACAATGCAGAAAAATGTCACAATTCATACAATGAAATCCATATCATTAAATATCATAATTATAGTGTCATTCATTTGGAGAAAAAACAAATAAGTTTTAAAGTAAATGTTTGTAAAACTACAAAAAGTCTTAATAATCATTATAATCATCAGAATCATTATTTTCTTCTTCATGTTGTTGAGGCTATTGTTGGGGAGGTGATTGTTGTAAGGGAGATGATTGTACTAGGGTGGGTTGGATTGGAGGGCATCGTTGCTGGGACAATGATAGGGTGGACTGAGTTTGTCCTTCTTGAGGCAACAATCTCATGACTAGATTTTCCAGATTATCAAATCGTTGTCTCACATCATCACAAGTCTGCTTATGAGCTTGTAGTTGTTGTTTGAACTGGACAACAGTCTTGTCAACTGCAGGATACAGATGATTATTGCTTTAATACAACCTCTTCCAGTAGTGTAATTGGCAACAAGTTGTCCTGCCTCATATAGTCGTCCTTTCTTTTTTCCACCGACGACGTTAACCTAACATTGTGTCTTAATGATGTCATTGTCATCAAGATTTGCTTTTGATGCATCATCAGGACAGAATTCGACCTCTGATCTGGCTTGTGAGAGTCTAGTTGATAACTCTTCTTGTTAAATAATATATATAGCGTTAATATAAAAGGAGGAACTTTAAAAGGAACAAAATAGTACAAGTCTGAAGTATGTAAAACAACTAGCTTACATGTGTCCTCCGAGACTCTCATCAACAAATAGATCAGATCTCTTTCGAAGATGAATTTGTTAAAACACCTCATCAACATGGACAACCCATCCTAGTTCTGTTGCCTGTAAAATTATAGAAGTTATATATATATATATATATATATATATATATATATATATATATATATATATATATATATATATATATATATATATATATATATATATATATATATATATATATATATATATATATATATATATATATATATATCAAAGTAGATAAGTTATATCATAATTAATAGGAAATAAATGAAGTTTGTACCATACGAATAACATGTTCATGTTGATTGAACCACCTATTTGCATAACACCACTTTTTTCATAAGCCTTATTTCTTTGCACGGTATCACATTCGTTGTAATAATTTGGCGAATTCCAATGTTCCATTAATGAGTTCCATGTGTTATCCCACATAATAAGGGTGTTCTCTTGCAATGAGTTCATCTCTAAACATTTTTTACAACCTGTGAGATGTTTTACTGTGGAATTTTTTTTGAATTTAAACTTCATGCTCAGGTCTCCACTATACCTTTTTTGTTGCAATAGAAAAATAATACGAATGACTTTAGAATTTCTGTGAATCTCGAATAATGTTTGTTTGGATAAAAAACTTCAACAATGTGATTGGTACATATTGTTTAATGACTTTTCTCGCCAAAGTGGTTCCATCTTCCTTGTGTTAATTTCTCGAACATATTCTTCTCGGACATGGGAAGCATGTGGTGGCTGAACGAAATGGAGTTATACAACTTCATCATTGAAAAACCACACATCAACCCTCTTTCTGCGGCAGTGTGAGTTGGTAATTACAGAACTGGTAGATCTAAATTTTATTACCTCACTTCCAAATATATTTGTAATTTATCTCAAAATATTTAATCTTCCAAGTTTATAGAGAATTTATCATTAATTACTTTTTTTTTCTAAGTTAGAGAGTAAGTGTAATAAATGTAAGATGTTCATAAAAACAGCAAACTTATAGTGATAAATTATATAAATGAATATTGCTATATACCATGTTTAAAAAAAACTTAAAATTTAGTTGGTGTTGAAAATGTTAAGCTAATTTATTAAAATAGCTTATAATTTAGTTGGTATTTGATGAAATTGTCAGTTAAAATTGCTTATAATTGTAAATGGTACATTTTAACATGTTTATACAACTTTATATTAACGTTATTTATTTACTGATAAAACATATATTTAGGATATTTTATTTTAAATTTAAAATAAAGTAAAAGTGATATATTCTCAACTAAAAATAAGATATTGTAAAAAAATTAAAAATAAATTTAAAATATAGAATGTAACTGTAAATTTATTTAAAATTAATAAAAGTAAAATATTCCATTTATCATGGTTATTGGATAGAATTATAATTCTGACATATTAAAATATATATTATAAATAATATAGTTAAATAAAATGACATAAAATACCATCTTTTTCATTTAGACATATGACGCATTATGCTGATAATTTATTTACATTTTTGAAAGATATGTTGATTTCTTTATGCTACATCAACACGGGAGAGGCAAAAATAAATGAACTTTAATTAGTTATTGTTTCATTAGTATTTAGTATTGTAGAATTATGTGTAAAAGATAGAAAAGGACAGAGAAAAATTTATGGAAGCAATTCCACACACGTAACCCAAAATTCCAACGCAAAATAATTGAAGGCGTGTTTCTAAGAATTTTACAAGATCCCCAAAATATAATGTTGATACATCATTATCGTATGGTTTTATATAGACTTCGTGGAATTTGACCTTCATAAAGTAACGAAATTTAACAACTCGCAGTTAATTCGTGATATTGACTTACACAGGATGAGCTAGGAGATCCTCACTGATTATTAATTAAAATAATAAAACATCATTAAGAAATTTTGTTGAAGAAAAAAAGTTAGCAGAAAATTTCTAAACAAAGTTTTCTTAGATCAGGGGTCTTCTCTCTAGAGTTCTTCATCCTAGACTACAATGTGAGCAAGGCTTTGAAGAATTTTTGGAAGAGTTGAACCTGACACTAGTGAAAAAACGGCGTTTAACGTCACACATAAGACGTCAGTTAGAGGGTAGTCCAACGTATTTGAGTGGACGGTGACATTATCGTAAATAAGTTGGTAGCCTAGACATCGGTTTCAAGGGAAAGCGACATCTATTATATAGTACACGTCTGCTCTGTTCTAAACCGATGTCCAATGGCCTGAGGTAGGCGAGAAGACAATCTTTTTTCCTGCGCCATTGACGTCGGTTGTGATGGGGGGCCGATGTCCTTGACTGCAATTAATGCTCTTCACCTGATTCCCAGGCGCTTAGACGTCATGTAGTAAAAAACCGACGTCTATGGTCTGTCCGGAAGGTGGGAAGACATCAATTTCTGCAATATAGACGTCAGATTTCTGAGTGAGTGACGTCTATGTGCCTTTAATTAATGCTATTGACCAAACTCGCAGGCACTTAGATGTCTGGTAACAGGGCGCCGATATCTAAAAGGTTATAGACGTCGACGCCCCTTCACAATTGTCGTCTACTTCCCTGACAGGAAATGAAACGTTAATCGGTTCAGCGCCTTAGACGTTAGCTCTCCTAGAGTCCGACGTCTAATGGACATTCAAAAAGTCAGTTTAAATGTTATCTTGGACGTCGAATTAATTAGATAATCGACGTCTAGGTGACTATAGACGTCGGTCTCTGGAGCAACCGATGCCCCATTTCATTTTAAATAAACCGTAGACTCTTGCGGGATTGCAGTTTCTGACATCATCGTCTTCCTCCTCTCATTTTTCTCTCTTGCAGCTCCTCTCCTTTTTCTCTCTTGCGACTCCTCTCCCTTTTCTCTCTTGCGGCATTGCACCCCAGGTGCATGTTTTTTTATAGTTACCGTTTAAACTTTGTTCAGTCTTTCATCGATTATCTTCTGGTTCAACTGATTAAAACTTGTTTTCTTTGTGTTGCGTTTTAGTGTGCAGTTTTGTTCCTTTCTCGCGTAACGTAGTACCACATTCTCCCTTTGCTAGTTGCCTCCCAGAAAAAGCGGCGTCTTTTGGATTTATGGTGGCGTTTCAACCCAAAAACGACCCTGGATCGTTGTCTAGTTATCGTTTCACCATAATTTTTCCCTCTTGCGGTTGAAAATGGAACTAAGCAAGAACCCAGGTTCGGTTTTGGGTTGAAATGCCATTAGAAATTCAAAAGACGCAAGCTTTTTTTGGGGGGAAACTACAAAAGGAGAGTATGCTACTAGGCTATCCAAAGACAAGAACAAAACTGCACTAAAACACAACGACTATATTAGACGTCGGTTAATGCATACATCGACGTCTATAGTAACCTTAGACGTCGGTTAGTGACATGTTCGAAGTCTTTATGTGCTCTTAGACGTCGATTGATGCATAGACCGACGTCTATATAGTGCCTTTAGACGTCCAGTTAGGCCTACACCGACGTTTAGTGACATCGAACATGACACTAACTGACGTCATTATAGACGCCTGTTATATGGATGTCCGACGTCCCATTAACGTCACCGGTAATGACGTCGTTTGTTTAATAGACGCTAAAAGCATAAAATAACATACGTCTAAAATCCTTTCTACACTAGTGTGAGTTCATTTTCAGCAGCTACTTTTGATTTGAATTCTTATTTTGTATTTGATGTTGTTTCCACCATTCAAATTCATCTCTTCTCTTTTCTTCTATGTTTTTTCTTGGAATTAACTAAAGTTTAAACTTAATTTGATGAGAATAGCTCTTGTTCTTGCAGCAACATTGGTTTCTTTGGTGGATTCACTCTATAAATTAGAGAATTCAATGTCATCAATTCAGGATTAAGTGACTACAATGTCAGCCTTAATTCAAAAGAACAAGAATTATGTTCTTCATTTTGCATTTCAGCTTTTGACTTAATTTGATTGTTTCGTTCATACGTGATTCTATGTTTCATTTGTTCAAATCAGTTTCCATAATTCATTAAAAACTATAAAATAAAAGAAAAGAGAACTTAGTTAAATTCATTAAGAGAACTTAGTTATGATTTTCATGTTCTGATGCTTTACTTGTTAAATTTAATTTTCATATCTTCAATTGAATTGGTATTCATATCATTCACAAGCACTGTAACTGTTAAAAGCATCTCCTTTGTTTCACAGTTTCTGGTTTTAATTCGTGATTCATTGTTTTAATTGTTTGGTTCAATTTTAATTCTAGTTTTATGATGGTCTAAATTTCATTGTAAAATACATGTCTAATTTCATTGTTGCATTTTATCAAACACCTACACATAATTAGATTTTCATTGAAATATTTTGTCAAACACCTCTGTTATTCACTGTTTTACATCATTTTAGCCACTGTTTTAGTTTAATTTAGGGTTCTAATAATTCATATACACATCTTATATGTTTATATACGAGTTCCATGTATTAAAATAGCTTTTATAGTTGTTTTTAGATAGCTATACATTTTCCCCACTGTTAAAGCTTAATCTCATATTTTCATACAATGGTTCACTTTTGGTCATTTTCTAGGATTGATTCTCTCGATGACCGCTTTTCTACATTAAAAGGGAGAAATTAGGTTTTGTTTAAGTTCCTATGTGACTAGGGGTTCAACATACATGTTATTACTTGCATGCACCCCTGTCAAGATACTACACCGAGTTGGGATTGACTTTCATGTTGTCTAGTTGGGTGTAATTAATTTTTGAACCTTATGTCATCATTATCAATGCTTATTTTCCTTCGACATCTTTTTCAGTAAATTTGTTGTCTCTTGTCTTTTGTTCTTGACTCAACAGTTTTTTAGTAAAATGTCCAACCTTAACACAGCTGTAACATTCATTCATTTAAGTAACATTCCTTTTCAAAATTTTATACTTACCACAATTGTTGACCTATATTTACTACATTTTGTAGTACTCAAATATTTGAATGATTTGACGATCGACCTCATCTCCACCAACCGTTTCCTCTCCCACAACAATTTGGTTTACTTGATTTTTTTTTTTCTTCATTGTATTCATCCTTACTTTCATAACTATTTCCTTTGTATAAAGTCTTTTTAAGTATAGAACATTTTCTTTTCTTTAATTGACACCTTCACTTACAGTATCGACTCAATTAGCTTATTTTTCTTTTTCTTTCGTTACATGTGTGCCTTAAGAGAATCAACAAACTCCTCTGTCATGAGCATTAATGGTTCATTTGATTCTTTAATGGTACATAGGATATTTTCAAAGTAATCAATTAATGATCTCAAGATTTTCTCCATAACTTAGCGAATGAGTGTTGTCTCCATTTAAGTTAAGTTGGTTCACAATGATTCAAAGACGCATAATGTAGTTGAAAACTCTTTCATGTTCATCTTTTTAACTCGTCTCTAACTATTTAAAATCAAACTTGTTTTACTTGGTTATCTCTCTTGTACACCTTTAAAATATGCCACACTTCTTTTGAAGTTTTAGCACCTGCTATCTTCTTAAAGTCAAACACATACGTTATTAGCTCCGTACAATATGTATATGACTACCTTATCCTTCTTATGTGTTATTTTCAATATATTATTTTGAACTATTGATATACTCACATTACTTTCTCCTTTTATGAAACTAACTTGATCCACCTCCTAATTATCTTGTAAATCAAGAATACCCTTCTAATTAAGATTGATCTATATACAGTTTTGCACAACATCTCTAAAATTCTATTTTAATAAAAGGGTTTTTTACATTTTGAAATTTGAGATGCATCAGTAAATCTAATATAAAACAAAATGAATTGATTATGAAAGAAACCATATTAATTAAAATCCATATGACTAGTTTTAATAGAGAAAATATGATCTATATAACTAGTTTTAATATAAAAATGATGATCTGAACCAATTTGGTTCAACAATAGATTTTTAGTGTTAGGAAGAATAGAATTCATAATCTATTTCATCATCTCTTCCCGTTTTACCAATAGGCTAATATAGTATTTTAATTGTTTACAATGCATAATTTATTTATATTTATGGAGTTGATTAAAATGATTATTGAAAATTAATTTAAAAAAAATTAATCTCTTCCTCTTATGAATTAAATAATAAAAGATACATCGATACAATATTGAAAATTCATTGCTGTGTTAATACTAGCCAAAGGTTAAACTTTAAAGTCATTAGTGTGACATCCCAATTATACAGAAAAACATACATAATCAAGATGTCATCATATATAATAATTGAAAGCAGTTAGAGTATATTAGAGACAATTAGGATTACAGTCATCCTTAAGCAGTACAGGAATTTAGGAACTTGGAGAAATAGAGTTCTCCTAAAAAGGATAGGAATTTAAAACTTTAAACATAACAAATAAAGTTCTTCAAAATATCTAAGACTAAGAAAAGTAAAGTCTAATGAACTAGGCAGCGACATTTCCATCTCCATTAAGAGTTGTTTCCAAGGTATCCTCCACGCCATCTGCTCTCATCCAAGTGGATGATCATCGCAAGAAAAAACGAAAGCAAACATGGCACAAACACAAGCAAATGCAAGGGTGAGCTAATTATATATATAAAAAAAAACATGCATCATATCAAACATATAATATACAAGAGTTAAATTTTTAATCAAAACAGATTAAGGCATAATTCCTAACATGTTGAATACTAAACTTTACTCATCCAGACTTTAGAATGATAGTCGAGCTATGGCGGGCCATGCACCCGTGGTGGCTTGTGATACTTAGGCTCCCCCGCCCTGAGCTTCCCCGCCCTGCCACTCACGAGGTTAGTCTGTTCCGCGCCTTGGAGCATGATGAAAGCCTCCAAGACTAAGACCTCCTACTACTCCTCACCACATGGTCCAATCCTCTCTACGTGAGAAAAAAAGACCATTGGAGCATCAGGAAGACCCCCAAGACTGAACTCCTACTTTCATTCTAAAACACTTAGAATCTCACCAAGAGATTCGACATTTGAAACTACCATAAGCAACCATGAAATCATGTTTCAGTCTTTCCCAATTCACACACCTTTGAATTATAAACAAATCACATGTTTAAGCTTTCAAATTAATAACCCAATAAAACACTTTTAATTAATAACGTTCTCTTTCAAAAAATAAAAATAAAACCATGTGCCAACATTTTCATTTAATTTGCTTAAATCTTAGAATCCTACCCCTGTAACTAATACAACACCCTTCTAGAAGTTTAATTCACTTTATTTTACACCATGGGATCCATCCAAAATTAAATAATCAATTTCCTATCACTTCTCTCCATAAAGAATTATAACTTTCTATGGTAGCCTACATCATGCACCCTCTCCTCTTCTCATTCTTTCTTTCTTAAACTTCTTTTCCATTAACCCGCGGGTCCTACTCCTATTACTCACCTTTTTTTTTTCTCCCAACGTAACAAAATACATCAATCACACCTATTATTAAAGAAACCCACCTCACAACATTTAAATATTAGCATTCTAATACTACCAACAAAATATCATGCCACACCAAGCCATCATTCACGTAACCCCACCTTTCATATATAATTACATATACATCATTATTATATTCATATAATATTATATATATATATATATATATATATATATATATATATATACCTTACTATATAAATATAATACATTAGATATCTATATACACATTACTATATAAATACAATATATTACCTNACGTAAACCCANTTTCTCGTACACNTTTATATCTATATAAAACTAAACTATATTACTTCAGCACCTTATTCCCTCTACACCCAAGCCATTAAAGTTTTCAAGAATTAGGATATTACACACTACTTATAAAATATATACATGTACACGCTAACAATTAATCAAACCCCAAAACAGACTCTTCTTTCTTCAACTTCATTCTGTAACCCCTACTTCTCTCTTNCCCCAAATCATTATTATTTTTCACTCTTCCGTGAACGNCNTTCTCCCTTTTTCCACACTAAAANCGAACTACTCACCACTGCTATTTTCTTTCCCACACTCTCTNCATGAGAAACCTCAACCAATTCCTANCTCCTACCCATGCCTACNATGCGACACAATTCCACTCCCTTNAATTCACATCAAGGTTCTATATTTCTGATATTCTTTTCTTTTCTTATTCTACTTCCTCCAACACAACATAGCAGTATAAATTAGAGCACAATTAATCAACATACAATTATTCTAAAGGAAATTATCTAACTCCTCTTACACATATACTCATTCCAATAATTTACAGAATTATAATTAACACAATAACAAAACAATGTCAACTCCCCTTACCTTGGGTTTTCACGGTAAGCTAATTTAAAGACGCCCTAACAGAAATTCTCACCCAGACAGAAAAACAATAGTACCTATAAACTACCATATCGACGGTAGAAAATAACTCTTGGAATGAGAACTTAACAGAAATTAGAAAAAGGAGGGTTCTAACTGCATAAAATCAGTAGAACCCCAAGCCCTAAGTTTAGGAAATAGCAAAGAGAAGGGAAAAATACATTTACCAGTCGGAACAAGAAATTGTTCGGTTCAAAATGAAGCCCTTGCCGCTGTGAACATTTAGGCACCTTCAAACTAAAAATTAAACGGTTCAGTGTTTGGAAATCATAGAGAGAAGGCAGAACAAATTTTTAGGGAAAAAGAAAAGAGTTTTAGAGAGAGATAGGAAATCTGGAAAATGAAAGTCTGATTTCTGAAAGGCCCTCTCCAAAGTCAGGTTGTCCTAGCTTTATGGACCTGGCCTCCCATAAGGCCCAATAGCTTTTAAATTTTTATTTATTCATTATCATTTTTTTTTGACTCTTTAGTGATTAAATTTTTTTTAAAAGGGATATATTCGAAACATCTCTTCATATATTTTAAGCATTTGTAATTATTTTGAATGTGTGAGCTTATAATAGTAATTTGGATTTGCTACTAAGGAAAATGTACAAAGATGGATAAAGTTATATTCTAATAAAATAGAATAGAATATTTATTTTTAAATCAGCTGTAGATATTTGACATAATAAAAAATATTAGACAGTAATATTGATTTTCTTTAAGTCCTTTTTTTCTTGATTTTAGTTCTCAATTTTTTTTTAAAAAAGTGTATACTTTTGATCTAATTTTTAATTTACATATATTTATTTCGTTTATTTGAATAAAACTGAAACTTAAGTTTAATGTCTCTCTGAATACGTCTATTTAAATTTTGTTATTGTATTATAATATTGTTTGTGTTATAAAAACACATATAATTTTTAATTACCTTTGAATATATAAAATCATTTAATGTTGTCTTAAATAATAAATAATAAATCTTATTTATTTATTAAAGGATAAAATTATTTAAATTGAAAGCAGTAGCACAAGTAGTTAAAATATCTTTTATGTAATGTATAAATACTGAAATGTTTAAATTGCGTAAAATTAAAAATAAAACTAATATTTATAATGTTTACTTTACACATATTCTTGTGACATCTAAACATTGTTTATCCCAATAAAAATTTAAAAAAAAAAAAGAAGAAAAGAAGGAGAACGTATTCAACAACTTTAATAAATTTCTATTAATTTTCTCAAAAAACCTTGATTTCAATGTAAGTGTTTTGGAATTTGAGTTGACCAGATGAATTGATTATGAGGCATATGCCACTTATAATTAAAAAGGATGAGTTGACCAATTTGGTTGTTTAAAAAAATATTACCTATTATTTATAGATTCTTAATGCTGTGAACTTTAATTGTTTACTTGATATTTTAAATATTAGAAATTGTATAGTACAAGTTAAATGTTATAATTTTATTAGTTACTTGAAACATAAAGTAATTTAAAATAATAATAACATTATTTAATTTTAAAGTACGAAAATATATTAAAATATGTTATATGTTTTTTAGATATTCTTTTAATATATTACCATATTAACTTATTTAACTTAAGATTCATCAATTTGATTACCCTCTTTAATTCAATGATTTGATCTATAATTTAAAACTATTTACCACATTTTTTATTATACTTTTAGTGTTATTTTTTTCTTATATTTTCAAAATGTACTATTAATTTTAATATATTAAATTATATTAAAATGCTGTTTTAGTATATTATTTTGAATGCCCATAAAAGAAACGACATCAAAATTCAGAAAAAAAAAAAAAACCAAATTCATTCACCAACCTAATTTGTTCTTCACTCTCTTTCATAATTTTTTTAAGAAAATCCAATTATTTTCAACCATTCAAATATTTTTAAAATTAATTGGTATCATTATGAGTGTGAGCTTATAGTAGGAATCTTGATTGCTACATGAGAATAAAAACAAGTATAAAATCACCATAAGAAAATATACATAGGGTTCAAGAATATTTCTGTAAAAAAATGATTCAAGAATATTGAAAGAAAGATGAATAAAATTTAATTTTAATAAAATAAAAGAACTATTTATTTTTAAATCAGCTGCAGATATTTGAGAAGATAAACAAAATACTATACCAAATTGTAAAATTTTTTTTCTTTAGGTACCTTCCTTTAGTAAGTTTAGTTCTCAAATTTTGAGAAGTGTATACTTCTGATATAATTTTTTCATATATTTATTTAGTTTATTTGAAAAAAATTTAATCTTCATTTTAATGTATCTATTTAAAGTAACTATGAACACGTGCATTTACTTTTCTTTTATTATTTTAAAATAATATTTTCTTTGGAGAAAAATATATATTTTTTAATTAACTTTGAATATACAAGTTACATGTTTTATTAAATAAAAAATTATTTTGTTTTAGAAAAGGATAAAAATGTTTAAATTAAATGCAATAGAAAAAGTAGTAAGAATATCTTTTTGTATAATGTGTATAAATATTAAAGTGATTAAATTTTTAAAACGCTAACTTATATATTTCTCTTTATCAGAAATAAACTGTATAAAATTAAGAATTAAAACCAAATTCTTCATTTTTTTAAATAAAGATATTAAAATTCATGGATCAGAAATTAAAAATTAAAATTTTAATTTGATAAAAGGAATTATTCATTTTTGTTTATTTTATAAGAAAATCATTAAACCTGCCTTGAAACAAGAATAAAGAATAATAATATTATCTCACAATTAACGATAAAATAAATATGTCTCAGTAAAATATTATATTATATGTGATAATACACATTTTTTTTAAATGGTATTATATCAAATCAAATATCTAATGTATTTTATTATATCTAATGAAAAACGCATGTATAATAGCGTATGTGTGTATATTTTCATTTCATGATAATAAAAAGTAAAAATAATTTATTATTATTAAATTTATAAATAGGTGTAAAAGTAAAAAATAAATATAAAATAAATAATTTTTATAATTTACTATAAGCAGGTAATTTTTTTTAAAATAATTAGTAAAATTTAAAACATAGTTCTAAAATCAAAATAATAAAATTATTTATATTAACAAAAATTAACAGAAATATATATACACAAACAGTTATAAATATACATAGTTATAAAAATATTTCTCTTTATAATAAAAATAACTATAACTATTAATCATAAAAACTACATTTAATAAAAATATAATAGTGTAATTCTCAGGTCTGAGTAGAATTTATTCTAAGTTTGGAAACATAACTCCTGAAAGAGAAAGAGAGTTATTAGTGTGTGGGAACTTGTATGTTAAGGTACCTCACTCTCACCTCCCTTAAGGTTTTCTTCCACATCATTTTACTTTTCTTTTTCACCATCAATTTTTCTTTCATATCTTTTTTCACACTCTTCTAATATACCCTTGAATGTATATCTTTAGGGAAGTGGGTATTTTTTTTCTTTTTCTTTTCTTGTTTTTTTAAAGAAAGTGTGACTTTATTTTGAAGGATTTGGTGAACCTCTTCATCTTAATTTTTTTTATGCCTTAATTTGTTTGTGTAATACATATGCGTTTTTTGTTCTTTGTGTAGTGTTTGTTAATTTTGTTTTGTAACATCTGTTTTTTTTTTTTTTTTTTTTTTTTGTTTATTTTTGTAAAAGATAGGGTTCTGAGGAAACCCATGAACGTGACAGTGAAGGATTCCATGCAATGGACCTAATAATAGATGAAACTATAGGTATAGGAACCAAACCATTGTTTTGAAGGATGAGGAAATGAGTTTACTTAGGGTAGTGAATCGTATATTTGGACTGTAAGTAATTGGTGTAAGAATGGACCTCGATGGGTTTTTGGGAATATAGTTTTCTATTCGGGAAGGAATTGAACTTTCCATTGAAAGTTTGTAACTTGTCTTGTAAATGTAAAATATTGTTCATCTGGGTATTCATTATTCAATTAATATCAAATCAGTTCTTTGGAAGTTTTTACTATTATGCCATCATTTGCTGGTTGGTGTTGCTATGCTGTAAAATCTTGAGTTGGTTTTGTGTTGATTGACCCGTTTGAATTCGGCCACTGATAAAGTAACCTTTTGCCATTTATTGTAAAATCTTCTTTTTTATGTTATTGTTAGGGATGTTATTGTTTCTTTTTTATGTAAAATCTTAGTATGGTTTTGATTTAAGAAACTCTCTTGCCCCTTTCCAAAATAGAATAGTGAAAGATATATTTGCCATTTGTTATTATTACATTCAATTCAGCTTAAATTTCTATTGGTAGATTTGGTTAAGCTTCTATTACTGTGTAGTGTGTATTATAATCAGTATTGTTATTTGTATCTGTACCAAAGAAATAGATTGCTATCTATTGATTTAATGAGTTACTATATCTATTGTTTGGGTGCATTTTTGTTTCCTATAATCATTGTTAAACATGTTCTCCATTAGAAAATTATGTACTTTTATGTAAGCATTTCTCCGTAATCTTTTCCTCAAGGTAGCTAATTCCACCATAACTAATGAACTGTTTTCTTTTTTATGTTTTCAGTAAGTATTTCAGTCTCAAAGGAGGACACTGTTCTTGTTAAATGAAAATGAAGCCTGCTAAGGTCACGATTGATCTGGATGATTATGAGAGTCGTGATAATCAGATAGTTCCTGATTCTGGAGATTTTAGGTTAGAAAGACGATGGAAAAGATGGGAACTTTCAAATACACGTGAAAAGCACAATCACCATGATGGTAGTACAAGATCAACCATAAATAATTGTGGAAATGTGTCGATTTTGTCACTACAAGAGGGTCATATGTCAGAGGATGAACTGGATGAAGATTACAAATTGTTTTTGCTTACATATAATTATGAAGATATTGATGTTGACAGTGACGATGACGCTGATGATTCTGATAATGACATTAATATTGGCTACAACAACATCCATTATGATAGTCAGTATATGATGTTTCTGGAGGAAGAAAGGTTTCATAACTATCCCAAGTTAAACACTTGGATGATGAAGGGTTCAAAACAAAGGTATGAAACAAGAAAAAATGGAAATAAAGGATGTAATTCAGTGAGAAAAGAGTTAAGTGACCCAATAAAATCTCAGCTGAATTTGGAGGCTAAAAGAAGACTTAGTAAGAAAAGGCCACGTGAAGATGTTTCTGTTGTGACTGGGAACCATTGCTACACTGAGATGAAGGGTTCAAAACAAAGCTATGAGACTGGAAATCAAGCATATAAAGGGAGTGATTCAGTGCCAAAACAAACAAGTCGCTCATTGAAATCTTGTCAGAATTTGGAGGCTAAAAGAGGACATAGCAAGAAACGACCACATGAAGATGTTTGCGGCGTGCACCAAAACAGTTGTCACAATGAGATGATGAAGGGTCGAAAACAAAGTTGTGAGTCTGGAAATAAAGGGAGTGATTCAGTGAGAAAACAGACAAGGGTCACAAGGAAATCGCAGCAGAATTTGGAGGCTAGAAGAGGACTTAGTAAGAAAAGGTCATACGAAGATGTTTCAGTCGTGCCCGAGAACAATTGTTACAGTAATACGGAACTAGATGTTGTGGATGATGATTACCAGACATTCCTGAATTCTCTTGTTGAGGACTATGTGCCTAGTGAATTATTAAGAAAGAGTTCAAGTGTCATGGGAAATTCACAAGTTTCTGATCATGTGCTGAGTGAAGCCGATGAAGATTACCTACGATATCTGAATTCTCTTAGTATTGATGATGAGGTGGAGTGTATGCCTGAAAGGAATACCTCAAAGACAGACATGCCTAAGAGGAAATCCACAAAGACAGACATGCCTGAGAAGAACACCTTAATGACAGACATGCCTAAGAGGAATACCACAAAGACAGACATGCCTGAGAAGAACACCTTAAAGACAGACATGCCTCAGAGGAATACCATAAAGACAGACATGCCTAAGAGGAATACCACAAAGACAGACATGCCTCGAAAGAACACCTTAAAGACAGACATGCCTCAGAAGAATACCTTAGAGACAGACATGCCTAAGTGGAATACCACAGAGACCTCAAAGACAGACATGCCTACGAGGAATACCACAAAGATATATATGCCTGAGAAGAACACCTCAAAGAGAGACATGCCTAAGAGGAAAACCTTAGAGACAGGCATGCCTAAGTGGAATACTACAAAGACAGACATGGGTGTGAGGAAAACCTTAGAGTCAGGCATGCTGGACAGGAATACCTTCAAAACAGACATGCCTGAGAGAAATGCCTTACATGCACACATACCTGAGAGGAATATCTCAAACACAGTTAATGTGCATGCTGACAGCAATTCCTCTGAACCCGATGTTATCCTTCTAGAACCTGATCAAATTCAGGAGAACACTCCATTTGTTTCTTCGAATACATATAATTCGTCTGTGAGTGTCTTTAACTTCGCAAAATTTTACTGTATTTCATAATCATGGTTCACAAACTTGCATATTAAAGTAAATAAATATCTTTTAACTTTGAAATGTTTGTGTGTGCAGTGGTTTGGAACTGAAGTGAACCTCAAACACATGCCTGAGAGGAATATCCCAAATACAGTTAATGTGGATGGTGACAGCAATTCCTCTGAACCTGATGTTATCCTTCTAGAAACTGATCAAATTAAGGAGAACACTCCCTTTGTTTCTTCGGAAACATATGATTCGTCTGTGAGTGTCTTTAACTTTGCAAAATTTTACAGTATATTTCATAATCAATGTTCACAAACTTGCATATTAGTAAATAAATATCTTTTAACTTTTAAATGTCTGTGTGTGCAGTGGTTTGGATCTGAAGTGAACCTCAAACACATGCCTGAGAGGAATATCTCAAATACAGTTAATGTGGATGGTGACAGCAATTCCTCTGAACCTGATGTTATCCTTCTAGAACCTGATCAAATTCAAGAGAACACTCCATTTGTTTCTTCGAAAACATATGATTCGTCTGTGAGTGTCTTCAACTTTGCAAAATTTTACTGTATATTTCATAATCATGGTTCACAAACTTGCATATTAAAGTACATAAATATTTTTTAACTTTGAAATGTCTGTGAGTGCAGTGGTTTGGAACTGGAGTTAACCTCAAAGACAACTGGCAATTATCTGCTTACCATCATTCTCAGTTTAGGAAAAGACTTATGAATGAACTTCAAAGGCCTTTTAACAAAGAAGAATATGATAGACTTTTTCTCGAAGTACGTCAGAAGAGGAAAACAGAGCGTCATATAGAAACACGTCAAGGGGTGGTCAAAGCTTATTGCACTCAGGGTGTCAACAAATCGTATCTTGAGTTGTATCCTGGTAGGTCCAGTATTTTCTCAACTTGGTTAACATTTTGGAAGATCCTTTTTAACTTATAAATTGATAATGTGAAGTTTAATCCTAACTGAACCGTCAAGAGTCAGGTTCTGTGGTTTCTATTTGTTCTTATCTTCCAACATTAAGCATCTCTTGTTACATGGTTGGATTATTTGAATGAGGTCACAAAAACACCTACAAATAAGCACCACTTTGTGCATTTTTTACATACTGAGATGGTCGTTTGCATCTGCTTAAAATGTAAACCTACAACTGAGATGGTTGTTTGCATCTGCTTAAAATTGTAAACTGGGGTGTCTTTGTAAAACCAAAAATCTAATAAAGTTGTTTGAGGGTGTGCTTGGATTTATAGGAGGCTCTTTAATTGCTTGTTCAAAATCTCTTTTCAAATGAAAACTTATTCTTAAGCTTACTGGAATAGGCTAATTTGAGCTTATAAAAAGTTTTGCTCAAATTGAACGTATTCCAAAACAACATTGGCGATGAAAATAATATAAAACTACAGAAATGAATATAATGTTGTAATTTGCTCGAGGTGGTTAACTAAATCTCAATATATAATGGTAGGGGAACCTTTGATTCACTCTACAGAGGGTAGACCAAGGTGGCAATAATTCATTCTTGTGACTGATTGTTTCTGTCTAATCATTTTTGGTTTTGGGTTAGATTATTCAATACCGGTCTGAATTTATAAAAATCTATCGTTTGTGCCAGTTTTTAGGTTGCTTGTGCTTCTTTTTGACAGTCAGGTGCTTCTATTTTCATTTTACAACATTTTTTTTGTCTAATCTAATGCCATTCTGTGTCAAATATTTGTTTTATTATTGTGCAGATCTAGCTAAAGCAATGGGTAAATTCAAAAAACCAGAAACGGATTTATTTATCCTGCGCGGATTTATTTTCTGGTTGCAAGTAAGTTAATAGATTCACGTTTACACAATTTCCTGTTTAGGTGATTTTTAACTTGAGTTATTGAGATGAGAATGAAATGACCCTGTTCTTAACCGTGATTTAAATTGGTTTAATGTTTGATTACTAAAATTTAGTTAAACCGTGGTTGAACTGGTACTAGTTACTAACAAGGTTTAGTAAGATATATAATAACATTATTATTATGAGACTAAAAGCTAGAAATAACCTATTTTAATAGATTTTTAACATTCAAAGTACACAAAAAATCAAAGAAAAAAGTGTCCTAATCCTTGGGTCTGTGTTTCAAATATACACTATAATATTTATTAACGATGACAATCTTAAATTTAGAATGAAAAAGATGACAAATACTGTAGATTGTTTTATTTGAAGGGGAAAAAAATAGAAATAACATTGTGTTAACCATTTTTATTGAAATTGTTTTCTTAAAGAAAATTCATAGGATCATTTGGTTTATTATTTCTTAATTTCTTACATATTTACAACTTCTAACACATTGGTGTGCATATATCTTTTTCCAACTTGTGTGAATGTAATATAATTGTTATCTTGTCGTTCTTTGTTTATCATTTCTTTTGCAGAATTTGACCCACCAAGGAATATTTAAGCCCTGGAATGACATTAAATGCTTGGAAATTTTAAGTAAAATGTGATAAGGGAGCTATATATGTATTTTATTAAATTTATCTTGGAACTTTCACCTACTTTGTCAAAGAAAGATTGTTAAGTTGTGGTCCTCATTTGGTGTTCTATAAGGAAAACTGAATGTCTTAGAAGCTTTTGTATATTTTCTGTTATACCATGGTGGTTCTCTTTATGTCTTTATTGTAATTGCACCATTGTGAAAATGTCTTTATTGTAATTGCACCATTGAGAAAATGATATTGTATGCTTCCTAAGCTACTTACTTCATCTTGAGCTCATATGCTAAGATATTATGTATGCCTCAGTGCTTCTGAAATATCTTTTGTCAACATGAAGTTAATGGAACCCCTTAGGATCAACCCTTGTAACCACATGGAATGAAAATTCAGTCAGTTTCATATTTTTGAGTGTTGAGTAAATTATATTAATACCCTTTGAAGTTTTATCCAGTCACATGCACAAACTTTCCTTTTGTTTACAGATATTAAACTGACATGTGTTTTTGTTGTTACCAATGCATTCATGTTCTAAAATTATTCTATTTCAACTTCTTGATGAGGAAGATTATTGTAATAGTAAACGAAAGAAGTAGATGCAGGTATTTTTTTGAGAAAATCTTAATGGAGTTATTGTAGTGTTTTATTACTTGTCACTATAGTAGATTGTGGCTCTCATTGTGAACAACTGGAGCCAAATGTCGACAAAGCTATCACTGTATTCATTTTTTCTTTATTCAGTTCACATTGCTTATAGAATTGAAACATTTTGAATTGTAGAATCTAGAAATATATTAATATGAATTATATTTTTGGATTATACAGCTCAAAAAGTTGACTCGCTGCTAATTTAGATTTTCTTTTTCTGACATCCATGAAATTGCATGAAAAAACAATGGAGGTGGAAGAAGAAAGTGTGCAAAATTCATGCTTAATGCTTCTTTTTTACGAGTGAGCATGGATTGGAATTAAATCTAAATTTCAAATTTTCTAAGAAACTAGTTTGGATTTTTGTAGATTTAAATCTAAATAACTATTTGATTTCAGTTCATAATTTTTATTTTCAAAAAGAAAATATTTAGTATGTTTATGAATTAGTTTGATAGTGATTTTAAAATTATTTTTCTAGATAAAAAATATTTTAAAATTATTATTTATATATTTGATAATGTGTGTGTTTAAAAGAATTAGACGAAATTTTGTTGGAATAAAGAAAATAAGTATTTATATTTGGTACATGTTTGGTTAAATATATGTTTTAGTCCTAATATTTGTTTCCCATTTTCAATTAGGTTCGCATGTTTTTTTTTGTTCTAATTGCATCTTAATATTTGTAAATTTGAAGCAATTAATCCTTCTTCGTTTTTTTTTTGTCCCAACTGCATCCTAATTTTTGTAAATTTGAGGCAATTAAGCCCTCTCAATTGGCCTACGGTGTTAGTGGCCAGTTAACGGAGAGGGCTTAATTACCTCAAATTTACAAATATTAGGATGTAATTGAGACAAAAAAAACATAAAGACCTAATTAAGAATGGGGAAGAAATACGAGGACTAAAACATATATTTAACTTACATGTGTATAAAGCTAGGTAAATGTTTGGTACGTGTCTTAAACGTAAAGTCATATGTCTCTTCTTAGTAAGAGGGAATGCTAAGACTTTAGAATTGAAACATACGTGAGACATTAACATGAATTGGGTTTTTTAAATTCAAATAATTAGATTGAATTTTAAACCTAAAATCACATTTTCTTAAGTAAAACAAACTGAAAATTTATGAATTGGTTCGTACTATTTTTAAAGCAGGATTAAATGAAAAACAATTATTTAAAATTGATATATGTTTTCTGAGATTATGTTTAGATTGAAAATTTATTGATTTGATTAGATAATTACTTTGAATTTTAGAACTTGAAATTTGTGGATAAATGTTATGATGATAATGCATATGAAAGGTAATAAGATTTAGGTTAAATATATGTTTTAGTCCTCGTATTTGTACCCAATTCTCAATTGGGTTCTCATGTTTTTTTTTGTCTCAATTGCATCCTAATATTTGTTAATTTGAGGCAATAAAGCCCTCTTCGTTAAATATCCACTGACGCCGTTTGCACTGTGCTGATATGTAACTGACATTTATTGTTTAATTTAAGTGATTTCATTACGTGGAATTTTTATTAAAAAAAATTCATTTAAGTGACACGTATATTTATATTATATTTGTATAAAGTGTTTTTAGTTAAATCACCATTAGCCTGTACCTCACCCTCAGTCTCCTCCATTTCTCTACCAACTTGAACATCACCATGAACCTCCACCCTTTCTGTTCCAACTTCAGTTTAACTATTAAAAGCGGTCCAGTTAGCTGAAAAAATACTAAGGTTCCATGGCAACTCATTCCATCTTGATTTGCTGTCATCAAAGCATCAAACAAAAAGACCTTAAACACAAACTGCAAAACCCAAAAAAAAAAAAAAAGAAAACGACTTACAGATAAATTCACTATTTGAACAAATCAACTCAAACCCAGATAACATAAACTGAAAATTGTCCAAGTAAACACCTTAAACCTTCAAAAATCAAAACTTTACAAAAACAAAATGTGCCCCAGAAGACAAAACGACCAATTAAACACACACAACAAAAATAAACCCCAAATTACTAGCACCACAAAATATTTCTCAAGCAAAGAAATGCACAATTGGGGTCAGTGAAAAACTAAATTAAAAGCAACCCACGTGAAAAACTCAACGTGTCTTCTTCTATGAATTTCATCATCCAATTGATGTTTTTTTTTATACCCTTCTTCCCAAACTCAAACGCTCTCTCTCTCTTGCACTTGGCCACTTTTTCCCTCTTGCTGGACACCTCACTTGGCCCACTCACTCCATCAAACCCCTCATCGTTTACAACCAAGGTGATACTCTTTCACTCAGTGTAGTCGAATTTGACGTCGATTTCAACCATCTTGTAGGCACAGATTTCACTGAAGCTCCAGAAACTCACCCTTTTGTACCTCCCATGAACATATCCCACGAACAAACTACTCTTTTTGCCCTGCAAGTTACTCTCTTTCCAAACGCTGGATTGAATCCAGTGGTGGTCTGTGTGTGGGTTTAGGTTTGCAGTGAGTTAGTTGAGTTTCGGATTCCAAAAATTGTTTTGTGAAGTGAACTGAATTGAGAATGTAGAATCCGGTCACTTAAATGAATTTTTTTAAAATAAAAATTTCACGTAATGAAATCACTTAAATTAAACAATAAATGTCTGTTACAGATCAGCACAGTGCAAACGACGTCAATGGTTATTTAACAGAGAGGGCTTTATTGCCTCAAATTAACAAATATTAGGATGCAATTGAGACAAAAAAAAACATGAGGACCCAATTGAGAATTGGGTACAAATATGAGGACTAAAACATATATTTAACCTAAGATTTATGTTATAAATCTTGTGATTGGTCGAAAGATGTATATTGTTGAGATTATGTATATGTTACAAAGTGATGAAAGTACGTTCCAAGTGGTAAACCAAGTTCTTGGTGAGATTATGTATATGTGTATAATCTCTTGGTGAGATTATGTATCTGTGTATAATCTCTTGGTGAGACTCTTAGTGTTTTAGAATGAAAGTAGGAAGCTCAGTCTTGGGGGTCTTCCTGACGCTCCAATGGTCTTTCTTCTCACGTAAAGAGGACTGAACCATGTGGTGAGGAGTAGCAGGAGGTCTTAGTCTTGGAGGCTTCCATCATGCTCCAAGGTGCGGAACAGACTAACCTCGTGAGTGTGGCAGGGCGGGGGAGCCCAAGACGGGGGAGCCTAAGTATCACAAGTCACCACAGGTGCATGACCCACCATAGCTCGACTATCATTCTAAAGTCCGGACGAATCAAGTCTAGAAGATAACATGTTAGGATCTGTGTTGTATATATCGCCTTGCTTGTATATACTTTACTTGGGTTGAATCGAGTATGTTCATGTTGGTATAACTGCATGCTTTTTATATAATTAGCTCACCCTTTCTTTCTTGTGTTTGTGCCATGTTTGCGTTGTTTTCTTTCGCGATGATCATCCACTTGGATGGGAGCAGATGACGAGGAGGTTACTTTGAAAACAACTCTTAATGGGGATGGGAGCGCTGCAATCTAGTCCACTAGACCTAATTTCTCTTAGTCATGTTATTTTGGAGAACATTTTCATGTTTTAAATTTGTTTTTTTATTTCTTGTATTTTCAGGGAGAAACTTTAGTACTTCACTTTCAAATTCTAAGTACTGTTTAAGGATGACTGTAATCCTATTACTCTTAACTGCTTTCTAGTATTATTCATGGTGACGCCTTTATTATATTATATATTCTTATAATATAATTGGAATGTCACAGTAATCTAGAAAAAAAAATGTTTTTCATACAAAAATATAAAAGATAATATGCTCATTCCCTAAAATAAAAAAAAAATTAATTAGGTATGTTGAATAGCTTGTGTAATTTTTTTTCTTAGAAAAATAATGTTATCCACTCATTAAGAGTTTATAAAGGAAATATAAAACAAAATTTTATTCATTTCTTATTTTCATACTAAAGCAAAGAAATAGAATACATAATATTATGTAAAACATGAATGCACTACATACACGTATATATATATATATATATATATATATATATATATATATATATATATATATATATATATATATATATATATATATATATATATATATATATATATATATATATATATATATATATATATATATATATATATATATTTGTGTACGTTTAATGCTATATTTGTTTTTATCTTCATGTTACTAATAATTATAAAGCTGATTTAGGTGAAATATACGAGCTATTATGTCAAATCATAATTTTATATTTTTAATTAATATTTATTTAGACAAATAATGTTTCTATACCAGTAAATTTTACATAAGACTGTTTCAAACAAAATTTTATTTCTTTTATCATGTATTACTTATTGTTTCAATTGCAAGGTCGAGTTATTATTAACACATCTACAATTTGTCTCCTTGATTGTCCGCTTCTTTCTTTAAAGTTTCATTAGTGTTTTTTAATCGTCGCCTGGTCGCCCTTATAAGTCTTTTTTTTCTCCAAACCGATCGGTCGGGCATCTACCAAAAGTATTCTGACGTTCAAGTCAGTGTACAGTCCACACAGTAGGTTTTGGACAATAATAAATGCGCAGTCAATGTGAATCACCTATCTCGTACCTTTGACCTGTATTTATAGTTTTTACCATGGGCCTATGATTAACGAAATCTTAATCACAGTCAAATCCTGACCCAATGGCTTTAATCGCATCTTACCTTAATTTTGTCATAAATCAAAGGTTATTACCGGTCGTTCGTGGTGAGATGACCGATTGTGTCTTTTGAAGACAATTCTTCGACGGTCCGGTCCATTTAGTACACAAGCCCTCCAAGCCCTAAGCAACGTAGCTGATGCAGGGTTTGAATACAATTTCTAGTGGTAGTGGTTTCATCACGGAGTCGATGATCGTTCGTCCAGGGAGGGGAAGAGTTTAGGCGGGAAAAGACATGTGTCGCATACTTGTTCAGTCTCGACCTTAGGCAGTTATAATGTCTATGGATCTAGGTCGTTGGATGTGGTTATCTTCAACGGCGATGATGTGTTACGATTTTCAAAAAAAGTTCTATAAATAGGGTGAAGGCGCTGTCATTTTCACATCTCTTCACTTATTTTCCTACTTCAAGTTTCAGCATTTCTTTTTCCCCCAAGTAATAAATGATTGTTTTTGACATTGAGTCTTCATTGGAGTCGTCGGACAGAGGCGGCGGCGGCGCAACGGGTGGTGATGACGCTAAACTCTCTTTCCTGAGCTCGGTGTCGTCGTATCTCAAGGGTTCCGACCAGGACGCAGATGTCGGACCTGTGTCTCCTATGAATAATAGTGGAGAGGATTCGGGACCACAATCCTCTGAATTCAGAGGTGATAGGTTTCTTTTCGGTATTCCTATCCACTTGTTAAAGGGAGGTGTCCTTATTGATGTTGTCCCCTTGTTGTCGGTTGGTGGCTTGCCAGTTCTATGGGGGTATGACCGGGTGCCTCACGATGTGAGTCTTCATGTGTCCGATTACTATACGCAGAAATGATTAAGGTGACTGATAGACCAGTCCTACCTCGTCCGGGATATAGAAGACGCCCAATTGATACGGGCAGGTGTGAGCTACAAGAACGAGCGGGTGTTCCATGGAAAAGAGTCGAGTCTTGATTACTTTTACTTCATCTATGCCAACTTCTTCAACCAGTTCTACGTCCGAGTGCCTTTTACGTCATTCCAATCGACCCTCCTCCGTGAGCTCAATGTCGCCAATGCACAACTTCACCATAATGCCTGGGCTTTGGTTCAGGCATTCGGGGCGATGTGTACGGTCGTGGGAGTAACCCCCTCCATTCCCATCTTCCTGCATTACTTCGACATTCGTCCCCCTCCTAAGGGGGATTGGGTTTCCTTGACGTCCGTAAAGGATAGGTGCCTTTTAGGTCGTTTTATGAGTCGTACAAGAATTTCAAGGACCAATATTTCTAGGTCATCATCAACGAATCGGGCCGAGGCGAATTTCATGATGAAGCCAGACTCCCTCTGTTCCCTTTTTATTGGACGAAGGAGCCGAAGAAAATAAAGACATACCCGGTTGGTATTTTGGATCTGGAGGAATTGGAAGCTGTTAGAACCACCAAAGCCCTCCCCCACCGCCTCTCTATTCGCAGCCTTCTTGACAGCCTTCGCCATGAGGACTGTGGCTTAATGGCGTTCGGTATGACATTTTTATCCGGTTTGCATTTTCTCTTAGTAAATTGATGTTAACTTAGCTAAGTTTTTATTTCTTTGCTTGATATCATGTGTGCTCTTCCCCACCCCTGTTAATCCAACTTCATGTCTTCGAGAAGGGAATCCAAAGGCACTTATTCCATCAATAGGGAGCGAGTTCCCCCACCCACCAACAGTCTGGTGCCTACCAGTCGAGTTCCTATTATCCGTCGTCCTTCCCCCATCATGCTTGTCGGGGTAAATGTTGTGATTCTTGGTGTCGTGAGGGCTTCTTTTGGCGAGGATAGAGCCTTTTCCTAATGGAGTCTTTAGTCCGGAGTTTATCATAAGTCACCGAGCCAACTTCCACATGAGCTCTACGCACCGGGCGTTGATAGAGGCTCTTCCTAAATCTGAATTTACCAATGCCATGCTTGAAATGGCCACTTGGACGACTTCTATGGCTTGGTACCTTAGGGAGTTCACTGACCGTCGAGGTGCTGAGCATGTGTAGGATGATTTGTATGTTGAGAAGAAGACTTTGGCTGATCTCCGGGCGAGGTGGAGGCCCTTCACTTGGCTCAAGAGGAGTCGGAGAAAAAGTATGTTGAAACTCAACTTGAGCTGAGTAAGGCGAAGCAGAATTTGGCCGAGATGGTCGAACTGCTAAGGAACTTGCCGCACTCCCCCTCTGCCTTCTCTCCAGCTCCAGGTCCCTTATCCTTGGCTAACCGAGCCGAACATTCCGCTCGAACGGTGGCGATCTCCGCCTCGTGGCGTTGTTGCATCTCCTTCAACTTCTGTTGTAGCATCTTGATCATTTCGGTTGGGTCTTCCATGTTCATGTTCCTCGTGGTCACCATTGGGTATCAAGTCACTCGGCCCCACGATGGGCGCCAAAATGTTTCAATTGCGAGGTCGAGTCACTATCAACACCTCCACAATTTTTCTCCTCGATCATCTGACTCTCCAAAGTTCCTCCAGTGTTCTTCGACCGTCGTCCGGTCACCCTTATAAGTCTCCTTCTTCTCCAAATAGATAAGTCGGGTACCTGCCAAAAGTATATTGATGCTTAAGTCAATCTGTAGTCCACACAGTAGGTTTTGGACAATAATAAATATGCAGTCAATGTGAATCACCTACCTCATACCTTTGACCTGTGTTTATAACTTTTACCATGGACCTATGATTAGCGAAATCTTAATCACGGCTCAATCCTGACCCAATAGCTTTAATCATATCTTACCTTAATTCCGTCATAAGTCAAAGATTATGACCGACCATTCGTGATAAGACCATCAGTTATGTCTTTTCAAGACAATTCGTCGACTGTCTAGTCTATCCCGTACACTTATATTTTTATTTTGAATATAGTTTTAATTTAAATCAACAAAGATATTTTTGAAATAAAATATATGTAATTTGCGGCCAACTGTCCGAAACGTATGTCAATCATCACTCCGTTATTTACTGAATGTGACTTTGTGCATCTTAAAAGGTTGAAGTGATGCAAAGAAATAAAACTGTTACTGCATCGTTATGGGTGAATCACATTTTGGCTGAAATGAATAGGAAAAGAAAAATTACCATTTTCTTTCCATAAACTTGCTGGATCATTTTAAATGAGACCTTCTCTCCCTTTGTGCTCATTTCTTTTCCAAGCTTTGAGAACTAAATTTCACTAAAAGCTACGAAATTTTCGAAAATTATTAAGGTTTAAAACTTTATGAACTTGAAGTAATGCAAATTTTGAATTCATTAATATTCATTAATTGATACGAATTAGAATTTAAAATTGATAGGTCAAAACTATTAATTATTTAGAAAGTATGTTTTATGAATTATGATTTGTATAATGGTATAATTACACGTTTGAGAATGTTCTCCTTAGTTGACGTTATTAAGTTAATATTATTTTATAAAACAATTTTAGTAGTCAACAAATCAGATAAGGTTAAAGTAATTTTAAATAATTTTTCAAGTGAAATTGATTTTTAAATATTTTACTCTTATGAATTTTCTGAAAGGTTAGTAAAATAAAATGTAATGTAATGTTTGAAATAAAAGTGAAAAGCTATGTTAATTAAATTAATGTTGAAAAATATTGTGAGTTTAATTGAAGAAAATAATAACAAAATAGACTAATTCCATTGTTTTTTCAAATTAGATTCATCCTTGGTTATTCATATATTATCGTTCAATTGATCATTGTTTGAGTTTCAAATTAATTAAACTACATTCTTAATTAATTTGAGGATAATCCTACCATTAATCAAAGTAGATTCTTAATAAAGAGCAATACTTTTCTAGATTATTCACAATAAATTCAACCAAAATACATTATCAATTAAATCTTATTGTGTTTAGTCATGTCTATTCTTAAATCTCTTAACCAAATTAAAAGTTAATCAATCAAAGTAAATTCTCAATTAATTATTGTTAAAGCTCTCTACTAATCAAAGTACATTCTCAATTGATAGCAAAAACTCATTCAATCATATGAAAGTTCCTAAATTCAATCAAAGTACATTCTCAATCAAGCCTAGAAACCCTTGAACTCATATGATCAATATGAATGTAGATAAAAGCACCTTATTATGTAAAAAACCATTACTTTTAACATGATTGAGAGATGAAAACATAGAAAAAGGATAACCCAAATCAATAATCAAAAGAAACAAAGACATTTAATTCAACTTAACCTCAGAATCCATAATGAAATAGTCCTAGAAGCTTAGCCCTCCATGAATAGAGTGGAATACATGATCAAAGTAAAAGTGAGAGGAGTGACAAAGTTTCTGAATATTTGTATAGGAATGATTAGGCTTGAATTCTGAATATTTGTGTTGATAAAATCTTTTATCTATTACTACAATATATTCCAAATAATTAAAAAATTTAGATAATTCTAAAAACATTTGAGAGATATCTTTTGTTGATATTTCCAAATTTAATTATCTTTTAAAATATTTAATAAATTATTAACAATTGAATTTCTCCCAAAATTTCAACTCAGTCCTTCCTAGTTCTCCAAAATTGCATCAAGACCCAGAAGATTTCTCTAATTACACTTTTACCCTTTCTTTCTTATCAAAAATTCCTATTTAGCCCCTTAGTTGACCATATTTAACCAGAGTAAAAGCCTTGACCATGACTTGTTTGACCATATGAGACTTCCAATGATGGATTGTCACGTGGTAGTCCCTTTCCTCATCCAAATTAGGGTTTTAGATTGGGAAAGTTTTGCGTTTTGGTGGGGTTGACGGTGCCGCAAGAGAAATTCCTCTATTGGTTGAATGACACGATTAAGGGTTGGCATCATGGTGGAGAAGATAAGGTGGACTTCACAATGGCTGACTGTAAGACCCGTATAAATAAAATGATTTCTTACCTTAAGCAATTTAATTTTGGTGGTATTAGATAATAAATTTTGATGTGAAACGTTGTTGAGAAATATTTAAGGAAGGGAAGAAAATTAAATTAATAATGGTTTTATATTAATTTTCGAAAAAGCTTGGAATCGTATTTAAATACAATTGTTTGCGTTATTATATCAGCGGATGGAGCTTGGTCTAGTGGTTGTTGTGTGTGCATGGGAGGGATGTGTGTTTGGTCTTAAGTTCTAACCCTCCCAAGACCAAAAAAGCTCTTAGCTCATTTTACTTTCCACCTTGTCATGTGGGTCCCACCATGAGGTAAGAAAGAAAGATGAAATCAAATTTATATGAATTAGAGGTAGCAACGTTAATTTGGATAACTTGGGCATTTTAACATCTTTTAAAACTACCATTTACACACATTAAAGAGAGGTTTTATGGGTGTTAATGTGGAGTTAGGAATAGGAAAAATCTGAAGTGGTCTAAGGATGCCCTTGGTAGTGACCTTGAGTGGGAGAATTAAGGGTTAGAAAGGTTTAGGTTTGATTTTATTTAAGTGTGTAATTTTAAGTTAGTTAGGGGGGTATTAAAAAAACTTGGTGAGAGAGTGGAAAAGAAAGAGAAAGCCGTAAGTTGAGTGGAGAGAAACATTTTCTTTGTGAGAAACAACCAAGTTGGTGAGAGAAAGAAAGTACTCAACCTAGCTTTGGAGTTGGAAACTTGAAGGGAACCAAGAAGGGTGAAGGGCTTGGAGTCTAAAAAAGGAAAGAAACCTAAGAACCTTGGAAGCTAGCTTGGAACTAGAGGTAAGGGGTTTAACTTGCGATATAATATAGTGTATGATGGGTAGAAGGTAACATGATAATGTTGATGCATATTCTCTTTCTTTTGTGTTGAGATTAAAGTTAATATGTTGAGGCATGCTCTCTCCTTTTGTGTTGAATTTCATGTGTTGTTGTATGGAGAATGATTATTTTCATGCATTTTCAAAAATTGGGGTTGTGAAGGGGTATACTTTGGGTTGTATATATATTGTTATTTTCGTTTTTTTTAGTTATGGGTATACTTTGAACTTTACATGTTGGTTTTTCAAAAAGTGTTGTTCTTAAAATGGGTATACATGTTTTGGGCACTTTGGGGTGATGTATGTGTATGAAAAAGTTTTATGGGTACACTTAAAATCATGTTATATTGTGTGCATCTTGTTTCCTTATTACCATGTATGGATTATAATATTTTGTGGAATGCTTATCTGCACTCTTTGACCAAGAGTGTGGGTAGGAGGGTATTGAGAGTTCTCTCCCATTGTTGGAAGAGAAAAGAGTGAGTTATGAGTATAAGAGGAGTGAAAGTGATGTTTTTGTGAGATTGGGTATATGGGGTTGATGAAATGGTGAAGAAAGAAGAAGCTTGGTTGCATGGGAATAATAAGATCATGAAGGAAAAACATGGAATTGGCAAAGAAATAGAAAGGGGCTGCAAGAGGAGCAACAACCGTGAAGAGAGAAGCTTGAAGGGTCTTTGGAAGCAAAGAAGGATAAGTTAAANAAGGGTTGAAGAAAGAAAAATGCATTGTGTGACTTGGGTGTGTTTACGTATGGGTGTGAAGCTTGGGTGAGGAGAATGAGAGAGATTTTGGTGTTGAAAAGTCAAAAGAAGAAATATGGGTGTTGTAGTGTTGATACGTAAATGGTAGAGAATATGAGTGAAAAAGAAAAATAAAAGTATGTGGGATACTGTGTGAGACTGTGAGCATTGAGTGGAGGAGAGATAAGAGTGAAATGAAAGGATTGTAGTGTATAAGTGTGTGTGTGTGTACGTAAATGAGGTTGGGAGAGTGAAGAGAAAAAAATAAAATAAAAGGGAGTTTAGGGAGGGGTTACGTGACTTTGGTGAGAGGAAGGAATGATTTAGTTTGAAAAGTCAAATAAAGTGGGAAGTGGCATGTGAGAAAATATGAGTGAATGAAATTTTGTGTATGGGAAATAACAGCAAAAGAGAGAAGGGAGAGAAAGTTTGTTTACGTAAAAAGTAGAAAAATAGGAGAGAGAAAGATAATTTTTTTTTGTGAAAAATGAATATTTTAAGTGGGGTCCACTTGGTGGAAGAAAATTAAAGTGTGTTTTATTATGTGATGTGATTTTAGTAAAAGCGGGGGTGCACTAGAAATATTGGTTCTAGTGGATGAGAGGGTGAGATTAATAATTTCACACGGGTGTGCAAGTAGGAAAATAATTAAATTATTTTTATTGTGAAAAATTGATTGATTAATTATTTGAGTATTTTTAATTAATTGTTGGTCAATGAATTTGGTTGACTTTGAATATGCGGGTGATATGTGTATGGTTGAGATGGTGAAGTTGTGAGAGTAAGTGTTCTGTCATTTCCTTAGAATTTTGTCGAACCGGTGGTGTTCGTATTGCGATACGATAATGTGTTGAGTTCTCTGCGGAGACTGAGATTCGAGTGTCACCCTATCCTCATGCGTGGGGACTAGAGAGGGTTGGATGTCTCGCCCAATGACTTCGGCTCGTGTGAGTATAGTGCTNGGTGGGTGCGCCTAACCGAAGTTTTTACTCGTAATTCCTTGAGGAGTCGGGGAGATAGGCCTGAAGTTGCGATTGAAGGCGGCTCGAATTGCCCTATTTTGCGAAACAGGTTTGGTACGACAAAATTTTGTGGCATGTGACACCCGGGCACTGACGAGGGCGGGGAGTGATCGCCAGTGCAAGAAGCATGGTGCAGGGGGCACGGACAAGGAGCGGCTCCTGGCAG
>NC_028356.1:25016649-25072853 GCF_000741045.1 Vigna radiata var. radiata
TTAAGCGTGCTTAGCCTAGAGTAATTATGGGATGGGTGACCTTCCGGGAAGTTTTCTCCGAAAGTGTGTGAGTGAGGACAAAGCACATTGGAAAGCCTCGTGTTGATGTGTGGGGGCAGTCAACAGTCCCTGTAAGTTGCCGGGGCGTTACACTGACCATGATGGTTTAGGGTTGTGGTTCTGTGATTTTTGGAGTTTCATTTTGTAGGTTTGAGCGAAGATGATAGTTTGTGGTTTTTTGTGGAAGAGACGCGAGGAACTCGTTGTGGTAGTTCATGGTGCAACTTTGCCCAATCTCCGTTAGGGTTTTGAATTGGGCCTTCTATGTTGGTGTTTAATTGAAGAACAAATAAGAAACTTAGAAACAATAATAATAAAATAGGCTAATTCCACTATTTTTTTTTAAATAGATTCATCACAAGTTATCCACAAATTATCGTTTAATTGGTCGTTTCAAATTAATTAAAATACATTCTTAATTAATTTGAGGACAGTCCTATAATTAATCGAAGTAGATTCTCAATCAAGAGCAAAACCTTTCTAGATTATTAACAGTAAATTCAACCAAAGTACATTCACAATTAAATCCTATTGTGCTTAATTATGTCTATTCTTAAATCTCCTAACCAAATTAAAAGTTAATTAATCAAAGTAAATTCTCAATTAATTATTGTTAAAGTTCTTCCTACTAATCAAAGTACATTCTCAATTGGTAGCAAACCGCATTCAATCATATGAATGTTCTTAAAATCAATCCAAGTATATTCTCAATCAAACCTAAAAAACCTTAAACTCATATGATCAATAAGCGTGTAGATTAAAACACCGTAAAAAAAAAAACATTACTTTTGACATGACTAAGATGAAAAATATGAAAATGTCAGTGATGGTTTCATGGTGGGACTTGGTTTCTGATTTGAGAAGAGGTTAAGGGTGATAACATGACAACAAATCATTGGACAAAGTGATATGTTAAGGATTAATGTCTGACATCACTTGATTAGCCAGATTTGTTAGTGGTGGATTGCCACATAACAACTAAAGTCTTAATTTTATAAGTGGCGAGATGGGTGTGTATAGGAAAATTAGGAAATGTAGGAATAAAATCTAGTTGTTTGGTTGATTTGCTAAAAAAGGAGTGTACTTGTGAAAATCAGGAGTACTTTTAACTCATTGTAATTTCCTTTCACGAATAACCTAATTACCTTATTTTACTACATGGACAATTTAATTTTTCGGTATAAATAAATCAATCTTTAACTTCAACCTAATCAATAAATATTAAAATATTCAAAAATAATTATAACTAAAAATCACTTTTAAATCTTTTTGTTTTTCAAATTTGATAAATCTAATAGTCACAAATTTTATTCAAAACGATCATTTAAATACTATAATTCCATCAAAAATTTAAAGTTAAACCTAAAACATAAAGATAAATATTTGAATTCATTAGTAGTCATTAATTGATACAAATTAGAATTTAAAATTGATTGGTCGAAACTATTAATTATTTAGAAAGTAGGTTTTACGAATTATTCTTTGTATAATTGTATAATTGCAAATCATTATCACTTGTTAATTGGACTATATGTAATGTCCAGATGAAATTCGTTTGTAAACATGTGTTTGCATTTTAAGTTATTTTCTCCCTTTGATGTCTACAACTTTGAAGCTGCATCTTAGACAGCAAATAACCCAAACACCATCCCAATAAAAAAGACAAAAGTCGATTTCATTATATTACATATTCCTATATGATAAGACTCAATGATTATGACATAATCGAGTCAAACGCCACTTCAAGTTAATTGTTAATGTCAATTGGCAGTAGTCCTGAGGAGGTGGGAGAAGAAAATTTGTATCTATATTACTCCAGATGTTATTGTACAATGGTAAATCCGCAAAAAGAAACTAAGGGGAGGGGGGTAATGATTTTTTTAGTTACATTTAAGCTATGCATTCAATACAAAAGGGAAAAAAAAAAATTAAGGGGAAAAGGGGGAGCTGTATACTACCTAAATTACCTCATTAACAAACGACCGAAGTCTACACCAGTTGTATGTGAGTTAGGTGATTGTGATGTGAACTTTGTTTTCAGTAGAAGAACTGGTTTAATGAGTTCATCAAGATCATCCAAGGAATCATTCTCACAGAACACTGCTGGATCAAATGATAGATCATCAGTGTCTGCGACTTCTTCACTGACAACATCAAGGCTGATGTAGTCAGACAGTTCCTCTTCAATTTCACTACTTTGTTTATGTCGGTTTGGAGCAACCATCATCCCAGATTCAGAAACATCAGCAGGAATAAAACCAAAATAGCGCCCTCTGGTGTTTTTATGATCTCCAGATCTCTTCCTTTTCTTTCCCTTGCTTTGTTTTTTGGGGTGATGGAGTTTGCATTTGGATCCTTCGGTACAGGTTCCTGTTGCTTCAAAAGTAGGACAGACATAGCTGTGCTTCTTCCGACACTGAAACAACATAATTTGCCAAGTATTGAGTTAGATCACAAGGTGATATGAAGTGGAAGCAAGTAGAAAAGGAGTAACTAAGCAAAGTAAAACTTCACCAGAGAGGAAAGAATATTTAGCTGAAATAATAGACATCGGACAATATTTGACAAATAACAAATTAAGTTAAGTGAACAACATGAAAGATCATCAGAATTAGCAACCAACAACCAGGGAAAAAGGATACGGGACGAAACTAATAACCACAAGTACAATGAAAATTCCAATGCTACATGTTTTTCTCGAAATAAATAAATACGGGATGAAACTAATAATCACAAACACAAAAAATGATTTAATAGTGGTAAAACATCAGGAAAATGTTAGGCCTTCAAATTCTGCAGTAGCCCAATAGAAATTTTATCTTGATTGGTTAATACCTCATTCCCATCAGCACAATATCCCCTAAGAAATCCTTCACAAATCGATGCATTGGGGTTCACATTGACATGTCTATATGGACAATTACTGTTTGAGCATAAGCCTGGCACGAAACATGTTAGAAACACATTGTCAAATTATTCACTAGATGAAAGACAACAGCCTCTGTAACAAACCTTGCAAAAAATAAGAACAATCTGGCATTCTCTCCGGAATAACCTGCATAACAAATCAGTTAAACTCAGACTTTAGACAGATCTGTAGATACCATATTCAATGTGTTGGACCCCAAATGTTTAAAAACCTGGTGCGTTAATTTGCAGTTGGGAGTAGAACATAAACCATTCAGGAACTTAGTACAGACAGCAATTTTTGAAGGATCATGAATATAAGGACACTTCCCTCCATCCTTTTTACATTTCCCGAATCTGGTAAAAAACTGACAATACTTCTGCTTTCGAGCCAACCGCTGTCTGGCAGTGTGCAAGCTCCATCTAACTTTTTCATTTGCCAATTTTCGAGTTCGTTTCTTTGGGTCTCTGATAAGCTGGTTACCATTTCCAATTCGTACATATCTGCAAATACTGACGGCCGTTATTTGAATAAAACAGAAAGACTTAAAATTATACAAACTTTTCCTTCTTATTCACCTAGTTTCATCTAAACGGCTTGCTAAACAAGACAACAATGATGAAATTTGTTACACAAGATATGAAGGGCTGAAAAATAAGAATGTGCATACTCATCGTTTCCAATCACTAATCTCCTTGGAATGTAAGCACTTTTGGAGGCCAAACCTGAACTGGTAGACGCCGAGGACTGGGATTCATCAACTACAAAGATAAGAGAAACTTTGTAAGATGAACAAAGGCAATAGAAACTTTTAACTTGCAGCAAGAAAGACAGCAAAATATGCCAAAATATATTTGATAGAAGAAGAATAAGCAAATGAAAAGCACAAGAAGCCACAATTCTGGATGCAACATGGCAGGCAACAAAGATTTCAGAATCTGATGCCCCACCTCCTCCTTGTCCAAACAGATAATCTACACTGTAAAGCAGCCTAACTACTGTGGAGTATCAGACAAAAAATCATCTATAAGAAGCAATTGTGAAGGATCCAAGAATGATATTAATCACTTCCTTCCTGCATCTTAACCATCAGAATTCATACACATAATTTATACATACAAAAATTATATTTGGTCGTCCTTTACATAATCTGTGGAAGCATATCTTTACCAAAAGCTCCATTTCTGAGGATTAAACTGCCGTAATATTTTCAGAGCTGAACCAGCAAATGAATCATTAAAACAAGTTGTTTAACTTTAGACGTGACAAATAGATAAAACCAAGGAATATAGAAAATATATTTCTACTCTCATTCAATGGATTTATCACAAGTACACTAAAAGCATTATACTGATAAATACTAGCGTGATTTCTAACATTTATTAGCCCTCCAATGCATAGGTGAAAAGGGAACAGGTAACCTTAAATAGCCAAAGTCGTGGCATTGAAAATTCCTAATTGTCACAGATTGGAGAAAGGGGGCAAATGCTGTCTTTTGGTAAAAAATGGGGATCAAATAATCTTTACCAAAAAAGTGGACAAATTGAGCAGTCTCAACTGTCACAAGTTCACAAAGCATAACAGGTTGAAGATCTGTTTTCACCAGGGTTTTAGGGTCAAATGAACTAGTTACAGCACCAGTTCCTAATTTCCTGGTCCAGCTTCTCAGTTGGGATTGGCACCAACAAATACTGTAAACAGCAAAAAGAATTTTGGAGGTATGTAATGCCTGCTGTACTTTAATGCTTAAGAATAAGATCAGAGTGAAAGGTATTGTTGCAACCTTCCTTGCTGGACATACAGGACTGACAAGCATTAATTAGCTGACATGTCTTTTGGGATGTAGTAAAGAGGATTTATAAAAGTTTAGAAACCATAATTCATTATGCCCTTCAGAAATTGCAACCACTAGTCAGTTATAGAATCAGGGATTGAAAACCAGTAACCAAAATTGCAGAAAATGTGTTCAATATTCCAAATTCCCTCCAAACCACAAAGTTGTCCTTCAATGATTGGAATCCGATTCCAAAAGACAACGTTAATCATTTGAAGCCTTAACAATCATAAAGTTGATAGATGTTATCGATACATATAAAATACAAATTTGTTATCTAATCTGAATAATGCTCTAATTTCTTAAGTCAGAAGTACAATGTCCCAAAAGCGTGTATTCATTTAAATAATTGCAATATGCTAAAAAAATGTAGAAAAAGTGCAAGGTAATGAAAAATCCAAGTAAAATGATTGATATAAAATTGTTACCCACCTGAAATCCTCTGGAGTGTCCTCCTGGTGGGATCCATTCTGTATCGAACTGAACCAATACGAAATATTCGCTCTCCTGCAAATTCAACCACTACTTTCAAAGTCAGAGTAACTGACAAAGATAATTAACACATGAAGCATAGATTTTAAGAGCACAAAAACAGAGTTGTCGGCACTATGATATGACGAACACTCATGGAAAGAATGCTTCCTACTCTTTGACTGAGAACTGATGCAAACCACATTTTTCTGCTCTCTCTTCTTCCTCTCTACAGCAGCAACAGCAAGTGTAGCTTCCTATAATAATCATGAGAAATTGTATGAATCATAGCTTAGGTCTATTTTGTAATTTAATACAAATTATGCTTAAATTGAAAGGAAACTTTATTAAAAAACACTAGTATAAAACAACAATCTAACCTCATTAGCTTGCTTTGAGTTCTTCTCAATGGATTTGGACCATTTCAAACTACAACCACCAACACCTAGAACTCGGGATTTCCAAAGTGAAAACCCGTGTTTTGACCTAGTGTAAACAGTATCCCTCTTTCTCAATTGAAGCAATTTTTTGCTGAAAGACAAACATTAATTGACAACTGCAATGGAATACTGTTGATGCAAATGGCTAAAACAAGGCAACAAGATAAACATTCATAGCGGAAGCAATGCAAATACTCAAGTACCTGATTGCAGATACGGAACTACTATTGAAACTTGAAGCAAATGTTGCTCTTTTCCATCGAAACAATTGAGGCAAAACCTTTTGATTATGACGTGAATTCTTGTCATTTTCAGACGAATTTTTGCTACAGAGTGTCCACACTAGTGAGGCTCTTGAACGTTTGCATGAACTCCTGACAGCTGCAAATGAAATCACTAATTCAATGAAAAATAGCATAAAATTGGAACAGCGCTGGTGGTTCTAGATTCATCTGCTTATGGTGAATTAAAAAAAGAGAAGCCGTATAAGAAAAGCTCAAGTCATTTAATAGCAATTTGCTTTGACGAACTTGCAATTTCTAAACAAGCAAGGCCTTGCATATGCAAAGAGGCTGTTTCCAAATTTAAACCCATGACCAGCTGGTCACCAAAGCACAACTTTTTACCGTTGGGCCAAGACTCATGCTCAAGAAACAAGCATTTAATATTAAGAAGATATAACAACATAATATGCAGCAACTACAGGATAAGTATATATAGCAAGTAGCAACTAATAAGCAATTCACTTTGATTCTTATTAGATACACTACAATATTCAACTGAAAAAATCTATTAGAATCTCAAACAAAAAGACCCTCACATCCTGTCTAAATTATAATTTAACTTAGCATTAGATCATAAGCACGGGTGACTTAGAAAGATAGATAAATAAAGCAATATAATAAGTAATTCATGCATACCCTTATGTAACCGCTTCTTACTAAACCTCGTATTGCAAAGAGCATTACTAGTTCCTTGTCCATCAGAATTTGCTGTGCCATTAGGCACTGCAGCAGTCTGGTTGGAATGGCTTTCAAATGTAGTCCTAACCAACTGATTTTTTCTTCTCTTGTAGTAGCCATCAGAGAAGGCAGTTTGGCCATTGTCATCAGTGGAGAGAGAAACATCACACGAATTTGATGTTGCAACCAATTGATTTGTTTTGGGCTTTATATATACTATTCTCTTCGTATTTAAAGAAAGGGGGTTGCCTTCGTTTGCTTCAAGTTGACTCTCCCCGTTATCGGATGGAACATGTTGGTTTTCTGGAATTTCACAATGCTTCAGTGCATCTTCAGAAGAGTTCTGTGCATTATTATTAATTTCTATAAATGTTTTAGGATCAGATACATTTTCACAGGAACCACCAGAATGAGGTTCTACCAATGAGGAAGATGTATTTTCCTCTGATTTGGTGTCAATTGGTAGTGGAGGTGTTCTCTGTCTCTGCCTCTGCTGAGAAAATATTGCTCCTGCTCTCAGGTACATTGGTTGATCTGTCACGTCAGCCCTGCTTTCAGATTTAGTGCTTTTTGATATTTCACCAAAGCCCGAAGATGACTTATTTACAGAGGAGATTTGAGGTAAAGCAGGAACTGGAGTAGGTTTCCTTACAAGACTGTTTCCATTACGAACATACGAGGTATTTTGAAAGTTCCCTTTCCTTTCTAGAATTGGCCTTTTGGGAGGAACTGCTCTTACTGAATTGATTCTAGGTAGAGAAATAGGGGGATTATTACCTATCCGATGCCAAGTTCGAGGCTTTGACACATGAGTTGAAGAGGCAGATGTCTTTGTCTCAGACTTCAAAAAGGTAAAAGAATGACCTGGAAAAGTTTTGGGAATGACACTACCTGACTGATTTTTGGTCCCACTCGACCCAAAACGATATGAATTTAGAGCCTGAGTTGTTACTTTGGAAGAAACTTGGGATGGTTCTGAAATTGTTTTCTTTGTTATCATATTACTGTGTCCAAATGCACTATCTGACCTACTATTCAGTTTCGTCTGATGTACTGACGAAATATTTTCTTCAACCCCACAAATATTTTCATCATTGATAGCTGTCAATTCTAAAATCCTTTTATCTGTTACTTCAGATGCCATCCCTTGAGAAAATATATCTGACAATGCACCAGGTGCATCCACAGTGAATTCATCATTCGAATTACTTGTAGTGACTTCATCACCACTAGTTGGACAGGACATAAGGTTCTGCTGCGCAAGCAAATCATTCTTAACATTGAGATCATTAGGTTCCATGTCAGCTCTTGGTGACCTTTGCACAAATTCTCTACATTGATGATGTTCCTTAACGGCCTGTAAATCAGTCTTTTCTCCCATTGTATTTCCAACACCTAAAACATCAATTTGAGTATTACTCACAAGCACAACTGGAGTAATGTTTTCTATGCACTCACCTTCCAATGTTGAGAATTGATTGTTTTGAAATCCTAAGTCCTCACATGGTGAAAAAGAGACAATATCTGAGTGTTGTAATTCAGAATACTCGGAACTCATGGTTTCCCTATTTGCATCAGTAGAGTCAAAAGATCCTCCACTCAAAATATTGTCAGACATTTTAGTAATACTCTCTGAATAAGGCATTGACTGAACAGAAGGCATTGACTGAACAGAAGTCGGTAAACACATACCCATGCTTGACAACGCAAATTCTTTCTGATGTTCTTGGTTATCATTGAGATTGACAGGAGCTTCAACATCAGATGTGGTGGTAACCACAATAACAGCACTGATTTGCGATTGACATTGAGTAAAATTTGGGTTAGCTGTAACTTTTTTCCTTTTAGAAGATGGTGAAACCTCATTTGCATCACCATTGTTGTTATTTGCAGCATAAAACTGAGTCTCTAAAAACTCCCCTTCCTCATGTAAAGCAGTAACCCCATCCAAACTAGTTATTGACTCAACATCGTTTTGAACAGACTGATCTAAAACTTTAGAAGCAGATGGATCTTTCGACAATAGAACTGTACCTCCGTCCACATTATTTGCAAGGTTATCAGGATTTACATGATCTGGAGATAAGGATTCCATCTCTGAACTCAAAATATTAAATTGTGTTCTAGCTTTTCTCTTTTTTATCTTCTTTGTGTTCCCTTCACCAGATCCAGCTAAAATATTAGAATTTGGGAATGTTTTTTCTGTCTCACAATTCTCAGGGTGCATGGTGACATCACCATGGGCCAATTGGTTTCCAGCATCATTCATGATACCAGATCCGTGAACAATAATACAATCTTCTAAATTAGATGATCCATTATCAGAGCCTTGCTTCAGTGCACTGGTATGTTGTAGGCAATCTAGACCATCTTGAATCCCAATTTTTCTTGAACTTGAAAAAGTATCGCTGGTTTTTAATATCTCATCCCCTGCATCTACAAGATTGCTATTCAGTGGGGATTGTACATTTGAATAATTCCCAACCGATAGAGATCCTTCATTCTGACATAATTGCTTATTATCATAATCCATGTGATTGACTTCAGAAATAGTACCTGGAACAGAATTATTTGCAGCTAAACAATCGGAAGTATTTGCATTATCATGCATAAAAATAATATTTCCATTATCAAGGACATCATTATTAACATCTAAACAATCTGAATCACTCTTCTTATCTTCACTACTAGAAGCAAGAGAAGAAAATTTTGGAATGTTTCCATCTCTTTCAATATCAAACCTGGACAGTTCCCTATTATCAGAATCTTCGTCACACTCTTGCGATTTGTAATCTGGCCCCAAACTCAGCTGCAGTAAACCTCCCTCTTTATCTTCTTTCAATACATTACCTTCCTTTGGCAAAGAATGTAAACAGTCTGGCACTTCATCAACGATGTTGATTTTGTCATCTGAATTAGCTTGAATTTTCTCAGGAATAGAGGCCGTTGACGAAATCAGTGCAGCACTCTCGACTTTCACAGTTCCAGGAAGCCTTTTTTGCAATGAATTTGGCACAGATGTCTTAGAGTTTGCACTAGCTTTCTTCACCAATCTCTTAACAATTTTCTTCTTCTTGACAACCGTTATGGTCGATTTTCCAGAACAGACATTGCCAGCTTTAACTGAATTTGGCGCCGCATTTTGCCCACGAGAATCATCAGCCTCCCTAGTACGAGACCGAGAAGAACTATCCTGAACACTCTTCTGCACTTTAACCTCCTTCCCCAAACCAGACCTATCATTACGTTTGCAAGGCGACCTATTTAAATCCACAACCACAACGGAAGACACTCTATACGGCTGATGCAAACCAGAACCCAAAACCCTTTTATTCTTCTCCCCAGAACCCAAATCCGAATCCAAAACCGGCGTCACATTCAAATCAGGAACAGACACTGAACTCGAAGGCGGCGCAACAATAGCCTTGGCCACCAGAGAATTGGACTCAAAAGAGATATCAATCTCAACAGGGCTCCCTTCTCTCTCTTCCCCCTTCACCCCATGAACCAAATATTGTTCCTTACCCCTGAAAAAGCCATTGCTACCTTCAGGTCCATAACTGGGGTACCGTAACTGCTCAACCTCACGGTTCCTATGATTAGGTTTAGCCGTCTGAATCCTAAGAAGCGCGCTTTTCTTCTGCATCTGTTTCTTAGGAGGAGTACGTGCGAATTCATGACTACGCTCTCTACTATTCCCTCTATTATACCTACCCACATTATCAGAACCATGATAATATTTGTCAGTGTTACTAACCTTGCTAACTAAATTAGAAGAAGAATCGTGCAACTCTCTTCCCCTCTCCCTCTCCCTCTCTCTATCACTCATCACCCACCTCTTGCTCTCCACCCGGGACCCTCTACCGGCCACGTCAGCGTCACATTCCACGCTGTACACGCGAACGTAGGGCGGGGGCTCTACGTCGCCCTGGCTAGGTGCGTGGTATTCACCGCCGCCCCAAGAGAGTGCCTCCCTGGGGTTTTGCTCGTAGGCATCCACCACGAGGCGGTCACGGCGCCCGGGGTCGTAGCGGAGGGTTTCGATCGGGGCAGGCGGAGGCGGGGGAGGGCGGTGGTGGTGGTGGTGGAATTCGCGATCGAAATCGTCAGTTCTAGGGTTAGGGTTCCAGGGGATGGCGGTGGTCCGGCGAGGGAGGAGGTCGTAGGGGAGAGAACGTGAATCGTCTTCGAGGGTGCGGTGTGGGAGAGATGAGTGGTGATTGAAAGAGAATTGTTGCTGCTGCTGCTGCTGTTGTTGTTGAGGTTGGGGAGTGGAAGGGGTGTAGGGTTGCGGCAGGGGAGTCGGGTGGAGGCTGCGGTGGTAGGAGAGAGGCGGTGGCGGCGCGGGCGGCGGCGGTGGGAGGTTGTTATGGTGGTGGTGGTTGTGATGCGATTGAGGGTTGAGGGAAGCGTAGCGGGTGGTGCGGTGGTCCTGAGGGTGGTGGTAGTGGTGGTGGAGGAAGTGGTGTTGATCCATTCGATCGGAACGTGGATTCGAATGAATCGGAGATTTGTTTGATTGATTGAATGAATGGATGTGAATTCAGAATTTGAGATATGAGATGAAAGGTTGTGTGAAAGAAGACGAATTCAGAATTTAAGCTGTTTCTTTATTATTCAATTATTGGTTATGCCTCGTAGGACTGCGTAAAGCTTCTGTCTTTCTGTTTCGGATCATCGTTACCAGCTCTTGTTTTTCTTTTCTTTTTTTTATTTTTTCTTTTTAAATTTATCATTATTTTGATAGATTCCCCTTTGTGATTGTGTTTTTGGTGAAGATTAGGTTTTTAGGATTTAGTCTAGAAAAGATGTAAAGTGTCGTTAATTTTTTTTCAAGGTAGATAAAAAAATCTTAAAGACTTTTCATTTAAGTGGAATAAAAGCGGCAAAAACCAGTAAATTTAATGAAATAATGATATTCTAAAAAAAAAATTACGGTTATGTTTAAACTAGTTTGATTTTTTAATAAATATATAAAAATGTATTGATATTTTAGAATTTTTTCTTTTGCACTATCTTTTAATATGTTAGAAAATATCTTGAATATATTTAAAGGTGATATGGATTATTTTTAAAAAGATTTCAATTAGTTTAACCAAATAAGTAAATTTCAATGAAATAATGATATTATAAGAAAAAAAATATTTTGACGGATGTGTTTTAAACTAGTTTATTTTTTAAAAATAAATATAAAAAAAATGTATAGATATTTTAGATTTTTTTTTCTTTTGTATCACCTTTGCATATATATTTATTAAGAAATATTTTGAAATTATTTAAAAATTATATCTTTAAGATAAAATAATTTATTATTTTAAAAAAGTTTTGAATACAATTATATGTTGAACATACTATGATCTTAATAATCTATAAATACAACATACTACTAATTCAATTTTTCATTAATTAGTATACTCCTATTTTATCATTTTAAAATGTTTATTGACTTGAATCTTAAAGAACATTTTAAAGGTAGTTAGAAAATATGTTAACTCTAATTCCATAACGAGTATCAATGTTAAGAAAAAGATCATCTAGAAAGACAAGTAAGTCTTGCAACTCTTGTTTTAAAGTTTAACAAATGAACAATTAAACAAATTTAATGTTTATAGTTTAAACCGTCTAAAGAATATGTTTGATAAAAACAATGTTGAACAATATAAGTAAAGTATTTATGTTGAACCTGAATAATATTTTATAGAACTCACAAACAATGTTTTACGGAACTGCGTTTAATAGACTAAACATGTTATAAACACTATGTTACTCAAAAGAACATACTAGTCTGCTAAATGCTTTACATACTAAACATGCTTAAGCGTTTTATAACGTTTATAACATTAAATGCATGTACGATTTATACTTCTTGTTTGTAGTGTTTTGCTTCTCTTTATCTGTGCAAATCATGACAATACGAAGCTTATACGAGATTAGAAGGATGTTAAGAGATAGGAAGACTTTCTTAGAATGTTTCCTTAATGTTTTTTGCTTTAGGAAGTCATACACGCCACCTCTATAGAAAGCATTATTGCTCTGGCTCTATCTAGCACTTGATTCATACCTATAGACTACTGCTTTCCTCGAAGTCAACTCTTTCTAAGTAACAAATCTTTCTTGAAGAAGGCTATATATATATGATTGAATGTAGAGAAGAGAACAATAATTATCTTTGACTCTTACGATATTATTCTCTCTTTGAAATTGTCTAACACTTTCTTTGTTTAAGAAAAAGTTTTTACAAGTCTTCAGATTTCATTGTAATTAAAACATACTCTACTTGAGAGCTTTGATCTGTACTTGGTTTTCCAAAACACTTTCATCATGTTTGTATATTCTGAAGAAAATCAAAACACTTGTTTGTTTAGTTTAGTTTAGCTAAACAGTCTAGTCAGGAAGACTAATGTTGAACTAGGAGTAGATAAACTCGTATATCCAAATTGGATAGTTGTAAACCAGGAGTGGTGAAACTTGTTATGATCTTTGAAAAGATTAGTGAAATCCCTTAAGAGTTCTTAAGGGAGAATTGGACATACCTCAAGTTGAGTGAATTAATATAAAAACAAGCTTGTCTTATTTGCTTTCCTTTATATATGTTTTCTTAGACGTTGTTCAAAAACTTAAAGTATTTAATATATATTTGCCAAAAGTTTTTGAAAAACTCTATTCAACCCCCTTTTAGAGTTTATGATGTGTTTCAAACAAATGTTCTTACTGAATTTGGACATAATGTTTCTAAGGTGAAATGAGTAAGATTCTCAAAAGGTAAGTTGATAGGTTTGAAGTATGTTGCCAAGATGTGGGAATAATTGAGGAGGGATGGAATAATGTTACAAGGTTCCTTGGCCATTTTTGTTCAAAATGTATGAAATATCATGAGGAAATGTATACTTTTTTCCTTAGTTTGGATTTTTTCCTAAGTGGGATTTTGTAGAGCAAGTTCAATTTTCTCTTAAGTTGGATTCCCCCTAAGCTCGGGTAAGCTACCAATATAATATCTTGCTACCTTAGAAGAAGAGCTTAGGATTCTTAATCAAAAACAAAAAAAAAAAGTTCAAAAGGATTTAAGGAAGATTAAGAGAAGAAGAGAGGAAGACAAAAGAAGGAAGAAAGAACAAAAAGAGAATAAGGAGCATGAGAAAAGAAGGAAAAGAACAAATAGAGAAAGAGGAGCAAGTAAGAAATAGAAAAAGGAGGAGGAAAGAAGAAGAAAGTATGAAGAGAAAAAGATAAAAGAAAGGAATGACAAAGAAGAAAGAGAAAAAGAAGATGTTGAGATAAGAGAAGAAGAGAAAGAGTTGCTAAAGCCCCTACCACTCCCACAATTAAGGTTGAAACTAAGATGATGAAGGGAGTTTTCCAATCCTTGAACTTTTCTCAATACATTCAACCATCTTTTGTAACTCCAACTTTTACTTTTGAAAAATTTCAAGTTCTTTTTCACCTCCCACTATTTTTTAACTCCTTAAATTTTCCAAAATCAAACTTTGAGTTGATATTTCCTTCTAGGATACAATTAACTCAAAGTAAACACAAACAATTTTGTGGAGTAGACCTTCAAAGTTTTCAAGTAAATTCTTTTGAAATTAGCATAAGGTCTTCTTTAAATATTTCATCTAGATACATGTTGTTTGTGGCTAATAAGATTATTGGCTTTTGTGTTTGATGACACTTGCATATGGATCTTTGATCCTGGTGGAAAGATACACAAATTAACCAATAATAAGAAAAGGGTTTTTCTCATAAAAGAACATGAAGGTTTAAGGACAAATCATTTTCAAAAGGAATGGTATTGATGACATATCCCTAAAAAAATTAACTCTTGCGTTAGAATGGATAGTCTTTCAAACATATACATCCATCACAAGACAAATAAAAGCTTCAAAGATGTTCTTACTCTTCAATACCTTGATCCTTCATTTGATTTAAGGTGTATCATTGTGGGGAGCTATATTTTTCATTTAATTACTATTATAACATTTGTTCTAACTTGTATTATAAAATGGGTATTTAACCCTACTGGAGAAGTGAACAAAACTCCGAAGAAAATAAGGAAGTTTGCCTTGTTGCATGTTGAAGATTTAAGGGCAAATCCTTTTCAAGAAGGAGGGAATGATGGCAAATCCCCTAGTCATGGTCAAACACTTTCATAGTGAAAGTCGTCCTTGAAGATGGTGTCAACTCTAACTTGTGGACCACCATTGGAGTCATCATTAAGCATGGATTGAAGAGTAGTGTAGGAATTTAGCCCATTGTATTCAGCCTATGTAGTGTAGGTTTGTTTAAGGCTTGTATTAAGGCTTAAGTAGCATATGATTTTCCTTAAAGTTAGAAATCCAAACCAAGTGGAAAGTGTGTGTAATGTGTCATGCTTCCATTAGAGAGGATTTACTTTTTATAAGGTAGCCACATGGCCCCTTAGGAGTGAAGAGTTTTTGCTTTTAGTAGTGGCCACATGACACTCTAGGAATGGAGAAGATTGTGTTTTGTGAGTGGCCACATGTCCTCCCATCCTTGGAGAGGATTTCTGGAGATTTGACCACTCCTTAGAAGGCCTCATTTTTTTGCCAATGAGAGAAAAGGTGCGAGATCATGCTTTTAGAGTTAGAATGAGACACCCTTGGTCTATAAATAGAGGTGTTTTCACCTTTGTATTTCATCTTGGAAATTAGTAATGTTATGCTGCCAAATTATAGCCTCATTCTTCCTTGATCAAGACTAGAACAACCCAAGAGACCCTTCTAGTCACCTACTTCGTGGAGTTGGTCTAACCTCTCCTTGAACCTTCTAACTACACACCATCTCCATCCTATCACTAAAATTCGTGAGCCTATTACCACACCACCATGATTTACACATCATATCACCCATTTCCTACCAAATTCCGCAATCATATCCATCATAGGGACCCTTGTTACCAATAAGGAGCATTGGTAAAACCTAAAGAATTGTTTTGATGGTGCTGCAAGAAGTATTATTTAAAGAGAACATTAGATTTATTTAAAAAGCAANTTNTAGAATTTNNANGTAGTAGGAAAATCTTAAACCTTGTATTTTTAACTTGAATAATCGATTATGGACAAGCTATAATCGATTATCACTTGCATTTTGTACTAGAATAATCGATTATCATGAAGCAATATGATAATCGATTATCACAAGTCTTACTTGAATAATCGATTATCACTTCATATAATCGATTATCACTATTTGAAAACTCTGTAACAAACTTGAATAATCGATTATCACTTACAATAATCGGTTATTCATGGCAGTTGGGAGCTGACCTTTGGCATTCAGTGTACTTGGCTATATAATTGGTTTCTGTAATCTTCAGAAAAAACGTTTTTGAACTGAGAAGCTTAATAGAACACTGTTTGTCAGAGGAAAGTTCTCAAAAGCTTTGCTCATTGTTCCCTTGCTTGGTCTCGTGAAAGGAGAGGCTCGCGTATCGTGTGTCGATAGTCGGAGTAGACTCTCTTCGAGTTAGCAAGGTGCTCTGCCTGGTCTTGTGAAAGGAGAAGCTCGCGAATCGTTGGTCGATTGCCGGAGCGGTTCTCTTCAAGTTGGTAGAGTGGTCATCTTCCGGTTCGCTCCTCGAAGGAAGGTTTATCTATCTGATTTTCATTCACTTAATTGTAATCTGAGAAAAATATTTTTAGTGAAACTGTTAATCACTCTTTACAGTGATTAACGACTGGACGTAGATTCTGTTGAATCGAACCAGTATAAAAATACTCGTGTGATTTTTCTATTCCCTACACTCATTTTATTTTACGCATATTAACTGTTTGATAAATTTTCTGAAAAAAAATTGTTTTGCGAAAAAGGACCAACTTCGTTTTGAAAGTGACCGAACACGCTTATACGCTACTCTTAGTTTTAATTCCGCTGCGTTATACTCTTCGAACCATACCCCTACGATACCAACAACCATTTCCTTGCTTCCTCCTAAGCTTTGGCCAAACTTAGCTCAAGGAGGTTGCGATCAAAGTCCAAGCCCAATCAAGCCCTATATCAAGAGACCTACATGAGGCAAAAATCATAACTCATTTATTCATTCAAACTTTTCCACTGGAAACAAGCATCAACCACTCTTCTCACTTTTATTTTACCATGTATTCTACTCCATTCATGGAGGGCTAAGCTTCTAGGGCTATTCCACTGTAATTTCATTATAGATTATGAGAGTAAGTTGAATTAATGAATTTTTTCTTTTGATTATTGATTTGAGTTATTCTTCTTCTATGTCTTTCATCTCTCAATCATATTAAAAGCAATGATTTTTGCATCATAAGGTGTTTGAATCTACATGCATATTAATCATATGAGTTCAAGGGTTTCTAAGTTTGATTAAGAATCTACTTTGATTGAATTTAGGAACTTTCATATGATTAAATGGGTCTTTTCTACTAATTGAGAATGTACTTTGATTGGTGGTAAGAATTTCAACTATAATTAATTTTGAATTTACTTTGATTAATTATCTTTTATTTTGGTGTAGACTTAAGAATATACATGATGAGCAAGTATTTATTTATTGTCTACTAATACCTTTTCTTTAAGTTATGTATGAGTTACATACTAGTACAGGTTACAAAGGGCTTTAAATCAAAGGAGTTTTGATCATCATCATAAAGGGGGAGATTTTTAGCATAAAGATGAAGATTAGAAGTTTTGATGATGTCTCAAAGTCAAGTCTCATGTGCTCTTGTTGCAAGAAGACTTTCATGAATACTTGTCTTGCGTTAAAGCTTTTGTAATTTAATAGATTTATGTATAGGATGTGGTTTACCTCTGATTCTATGTATTTTTTGCCTTAAGTTGTGTTAAATTTTTTTTTGAATAAGAAAACCTCATTTTACACTCAAGATAATTGATTACCAACTAATGATAATCGATTATTAATAATCGATTATGACTTGTCCTAATCGATTATCACGAGCAATTATGAGAATTTTCAAGCAAATTTTTTACCATTCATTAAATGCATAATCGATTGCCATAAGTTCATAATCGATTATCACACGTTAAATAGTTGACAACAAATTTTAGGAGGTATCCTTGAGTGAGATCTTTATAAATTGGATTGAGACTTTCATTCTAATATACAAAATAGTTGAATTTCGAAAAACTTATATGTTTTGTTGTGTGCTATGATGAGTGTGTTCTAAAGTTTGTGTAACTCTTGCGTTTTGGCTTTGAGAACTTGGTGTTGGCATAGAACCAGAACTTTCACGGGAGTTGTGATTGACTATGGTTGTTGTTGCTAAGTTAAAGCCTGTCATCCTTTGTGAAGATTCAAAGGAGGTGCTCATCCTTCGTGAAAATTTCGGAGGAGGTGTTCATCCCTTGCGGGTTTCAAGGGATGCAAGTTTCATCTCATGTCGTAAGAAGAGAGGTGTTATACCTTAAACTTTGTTATTTTCTTTGTGATTGTAAAAATTTGTTGGTTTATGATAGTGAAGCGTTAATTCTCTTTTGAGATTAACAATTGTACGTAGGATCTGTGTGATCTGAACTAGTATAAAAATCACCTGTACAATTTTCTCTCTTCCTTACTCTCTTATTTGTTTTATTTTATCGTTAAGGAATTTGAATTAAAAGAGAAAATTATTAAAGGAATGATTTGCAATAATAAACCAATTCACCCCCTCTTGGTTTGTTGTTCACGCTAACCATTTCGCTGCACCACTCTGGCAATTGGTATCAGATCTTGTTGTGATAGTAATTCAAAATGACGAGGCAACATCAAACCTTTGTTGAGGGTGCCTCTATCAACAGACCTCCATTGTTTACTGGAGAAAACTATGCTTTTGGAAAGTTAGAATGCAAATCTTTATGGAATCTGTTGATAATGATATTTGGGAAAGTGTCACAAATGGTCCTTTTGTTCCTATTGCGTTTATTAACAATTTGTAGGAACCCAAACCATGCGAACAATGGAATGTTGATGATAGGAGAAGATCCCAACAGGAGGTAAGGGCTCGTAACATAATATTTTATGCTCAAATTGTTGATAAGTTTTACAGGATCTCAACCTGTAAGAATGCTTAAGAGATGTGGGAGATGCTGAGAGTAACCCATGAAGGAACTGAGGATGTTAGGAGAGCCAAAAGGAATACTCTAATCCAGGACTATGAGATCTTCTGCATGAAACAAGGAGAAACCATTGTGGATGTTTAGAAGCGCTTCACGCATATTGTGAATCACCTCATTGGATTAGGTAAGTCCTTTGATAATGATGAGTTAAATATACAAATTCTTGAATCTTTGGATGGGAGTTGGCACCAAAGGTGACTGCCATTAGTGAGTCACAAAATTTCAATTCCATGTCAATTGTTGCATTGTTTGGTAAATTGAGAGAGCGTGAATTAGATCTCGTAAGATTGAACAAGGATGAAGAGAAAGGAAAGAAAAAGACTTTGACGTTCAAATCTGCTATTGACAAAGGTAAAAATCTTAAGAAAGAAGAGGACTCTGAAGAAGATGGAGAAAATGTAGGTCTCTTCATTAAGAAGTTTATCAAATTCATGAAGTCGAAGGGGAGAAGAAGATTTAAAAGCGGAAAGAAGGAGAATTAAGAATCATCTTCAAACCATTGTTGTTATGGTTGCGGAGAGACATGACACATGAAGGCAGATTGCCCAAACCCAATTAAAGGTGAAGAAAGAGGCCAAAAGAAAGTCTTCAAGAAAAAGAAGACATATATTGCTTGGGAGTAAGATAATGAATTTACACCAAGCTCAAGCGACTCTGATAAGCAGGCAACCTATGTTTGATGACTGACAACAACATCTCTAAATATCAAGTAAGTTCCTCAAGCGTCTCTGAAAATTCAGATTATAGTGATAGTGAATTACTTGACACCTATAAAGAATTATTAATTAAATCAGAGAATTTGTGTGACACCCGGGCACTGACGAGCGTGGGGAGTGATCGTCGGTGCAAGAGGCACGGACAAGGAGCAGCTCCTGGCAGGCTTCCAATGGAAGGGGCACATGGACGAATCAAACATACACCAGAATGAGAGGGATCTAGAGACTGTATAGGTATGGGACTATACGGTTGAAGGATAGCTTAAAGGAATTAATTTGGCTACTCATATCAACAAATGCATTTGCTTTTCGGTAGCCTAACCCATAAGAACTCCATGGTTAAGCGTGCTTAGCCTGGAGTAATTTAGGGATGGGTGACCTTCTGGAAAGTTTTCCCGAAAAATGTGAGAGTGAGGACAAAGCACATTGGAAAGCCTCGTGTTGATGTGTAGGGACAGTCAATATTCCCTGTAAGTTGCTGGTTGAAGGATAACTTAAAGGAATTAATTTGGCTACTCATATCAACAAATGCATTTGCTTTTCGGTAGCCTAACCCATAAGAATTTCATGGTTAAGCGTGCTTAGCCTGGAGTAATTTGGGATGGGTGACCTTTTGGGAACTTTTCTCAGAAAGTGTGTGAGCAAGGACAAAGCACACTGGAAATTGAAAAATAAAATTTTATATTATTTGAAAGGTAAATATGCTAAAAGTGATGAATTTATCTCATGTATAAATAAAAGAAGTCTTTTGATAAAACAACCAATGTTGAAAGTAGTAAAAATAATTCAGAAGTTAAAAAGGTTGTTAAGAATGTTCCTAAATATAATTATAATTCTCATGATTATAATTATAAAAATAAAATCAAGTATGTTCTTCAATATAATCAAAATGATTGTGACTACAGTTATAAAAATAAAAATAAACATAGAAGAATCCATAAAATTTGGATAAAACAAGGAACTACTTATAGGAAACCAAATGTTGCTACACGTTTTTATTGCATAAAAAAGGGTCATACCTCAAATAAATGTAAAATAAAACATTATGGTGTTCCTTGTGGAAAATTTACTTTGGTTATAAAATAATTTAAATAATTTTGTCTAACTAACTCAAAGGACCCATACAAAGTTGTTGGGTACCTAAAATATTGTTCTCTTTTTATTTTTCAGATAAGTTCTAAATCTAAGAAGTCCATGTGGTACCTTAATAGTGGTGTAAATGTAAAAAAAAAGAAAAATTATGGTGTTCTTTGTGGAAAATATTCTTGGGTTATAAAATAATTTAAAATATTTGTTTAACTAACCCAAAGGACCCATAGAAAATTGTTGGGTACCTAAAACAACTTGTTCTCTTTTTATTTTGCAGATAAGTTTAAAATCTAGGAAGTCCATGTGGTACCTTGATAGTGGTTTGTTCAAGGCACATGGCAGGGGATAAAAAGAAATTCTCAAACTTTCGGAAGAAGGAAAAAGGCTATGTCACATATGGTGACAAAAACAAAGGAAATATCCTTGGAACATGAGACATAGTAAGTGAAGATACCTTGATGATAAAGGATGTACTATTTGTTGAAGGGTTGAAGCATGATCTACTCAGTTTTAGTCAACTATGTGACAAAGGTTTCAAGGTTTTTAAACCCAATTACTGCACTATCCATGAAAAATATTCTTCTGAAATTTCTTTGAAAGGTATTAGGCATGCAAATATTTATTTAATTGATTTAGAAAATGCATCAAATAAAAATATTTCATGTTTAGTAATAAAAGAAGAAAATCCATGGTTGTGGCAAAAGAAAGCTACTCATTCATATGCTACAATTGAATAAATTAATATCTAAAGACTTAGGAATTGGTCTACCAAAGCTAAAATTTGTTAAGGATAAATTTTGTGTTGCATAACAAATTAAATCATCTTTCAATTCGAAAAATATTATTTAAGTTAAAAACCCTTAGAACTCTGGAACATGGATTTATTTGGTTCTTCAAGGGTAAAAGGTTATTTGGAAATTATTATGCTTTAGTTATAGTTGATGACTATTCAAGATATACATGGACGTTCTTTATTACTCTAAAAAGTGAAACTTTTAAAGTTTTCAAAAAGTTTGCTAAACAAGTTCAAAATGAAAAAGATTTGAAAATTAAATCTATTCACAGTGATTATGTAGGGGAATTTCAAAATGAATCATTTGAAAATTTTTGTGAAGAATTTGGTATTTCTCATAACTTTTATGCACCTAGAACTCCACAACAAAATGGAGTTGTAGAAAGAAAGAATACATCTTTAGAATAACTTTATTGAATGAATCAAAAATTCCAAAACATTTTGGGGCTGACGATGTGAGTACTACTTGTTATGTTTTAAATAGAATGCTTATTAAACCTATTTTAAAATGTATTCCTTATGACTGTTTAAAGGAAGAAAGTCAAATGTTTCTCATTTAAAAATATTTGGATGCAAATGTTTTGTTTTAAATAATGGAAACCAAAATTTGGGAAAATATGATTCTAAATTCGATGAAGCTATATTTTTCGGTTATTCTTTAACAAGTAAAGCATATAGAGTTTTTAATCGGAGAATGTTTGAAATAGAAGAATTTATGCATGTTGTCTTTGATGAAATTGTGGACCTTGAGGAAAAACCTCGAGTCAGATGAATCAGATGTAGATAAAGAAGAAGACTTGTAGGAGATAACAAATGAAAAGACAAATAATCCTCAAATTGAAGATTTAGCTGAGACATGACAACAATCCCGAGGATTATCATTAGACAATGTTATTGGAGATGTCTCAAAGGGGAAAGTACTCGGAGAAACTTAGCAAATTATTGTATGACTGTGGCTTTTGTTTCACAGTTAGAACCTAAGAACGTAAAGGAAGCTCTCCACGATGATAAATGATGTATAGCAATGCAAGAAGAACTCAACAAGTTTGAAAGAAATCAAGTGTGGAAATTAATCCCTAGAGAAAACACTCATCAAGTAATAGGAACTAAATAGGTGTTCAAAAACAAACTGAATGAAGATGGAAACATCACCAAGAACAAAGCTAGACTTGTTGCATAAGGTTATAGTCAAGAAGAAGGTATAGACTATGATGAAACATATGCTCATATAGTCGGGTTAGAGGCAATACGCCTACTTCTTGCTTATGTATCTATTATGAAATTTAAATTATATCAAATGGATGTTAAAAGTGTTTTCCTAAATGGTTTTCTAAAAGAATTTGTACTTGTTGAACAACCACCTGGTTTCTTGAGAGTATGTGGCTTCTCGTATGAAGATTTATACTTTTTTACATCTTAGGAAGAGCAACACTACTTTAGCAATGAGAGCTTGTACGGTTCTGGCAAGACATAAAGCTTTAGGAAAATAGTCTAGGAATGTCTTTTTATTTCACAACGTATTTCTGATCAATGTGTAGTGTTTTTGGGTAAATCTTAGTATTATCAATATCTACATAGATAAAGCAGATGAAGGTACAATACCTTCATGCATTTAATGTTCTCCACATTAAGAGAGTGTTGAAGCATGATTTGTAATATTTTAGTGAGTTTGAGTTTTTCAAAGTAGTACCACAATTGATAAATTATACATTGTTTACTACTTCTTTCATTAGATGTGCTTTTGTCAAATATTATTTGACACGTCGTTGTTTATCTAGCTAGCGTTTAATAAGAATGTTCTAATAAGTGCTTCACTTAGACAATATACTTCACTAAAGGATATTTCGTTAAGTATTGTATGTTAAACTTTAAAACTCGAGTTGCTAAATAGTGTAATCTTCTCTAAACGGTTTTATCTTAATAGAAAAGGGTCAATATTACATTTACAACAAGTGACATTTATTTCTATAATTAAAAAAGTTCTAAGGAATTAAATCATAATTTGTCTCCTAGATGACCTATAAAGAGAGAACACCTATATTTGTATATCTTTTAATGTTGTGAGATTAAGTCTCTATAATTCATATTAACTCTATTGAGAGTGATTCTTGTATTCAAAACAACCTTTGATGTATAGCCTACAAATACTAATTAGCTTATAAAGACGTTGTGTACTCAAATTGGAAGGAGTGAATTTGTGTTTGTTGTAAATTAGAAGTGATATTAATAATATATGTAATCTCTATTGATTGGTGGAACCATTTATAGTTGAAAATAGAATAACTAGACTAACCCAAGGGTAAACTAATATAAAAAAAGTATGTATTCATTGTTGTTATCTTTTGTATATTGTAATCGGCTCTTCGTTGTATCTCCTAACTATTTCATAGAAGTAACTTTAGCATGTTTTATAAACTTTAAACAACCCTTTTACAATGTTTGATCGGATATTGTGTGAAAAGTTTTCATAAATGACTTTTAGGCTCTACTGAAACCCTTAATTTCTAAAGATAACCTTGCCATTTTAAACAAGGCAAAACATAGATATAAGGTGAATAAGTATAAAAATTGTGTATGTACTATGATTATCTTTTACAAGTTTGCAATTGCTTTGAGTTCACTTCTAACTGTCTCACAATTTTATTTTATTTTTGAAAGTGTTTATACCATTAAATGACCTTCTTTTACAATACTTAATAGGTTATTGAGCAAAAAAATCTTCGAAATGCTTTCATGCTTTATTCAAACCAGAGTTTTCTAAAGTTAACTTTGTTTTTCAAATCGGATTTAGCTTAGATTGAGACATACCAATATAAACTAAAGTGTTTGCTTCTATTTTCTCCTACATGTATGCAGGTTCTTATTATTTTCATCAAATTTTTATTAAAATATTTGTAAACATATTTTAAAACCTTCATATGACCCTTATCAAGGTCTAATTAACAAATATTGAGAAAAAAATTTCTAAAACCTTATTCTTATAGAGTTAATTGTTTTATCACTCCATTGATTGAAGCACTTCATTTTATTGAACATTAAATTCACACTCATTCTTTCAAAAAACGATTACAAATACAACATCAAAAATCACTTTATTAACATTTTATTCTCTACTTAGTACCATAAAAACCAAGGAACAATCTAATATTTATTTTTAATCACACCAACTAGACATTAAAAAAAATACATAAAGTAAAATAAAGATGAATAATTGTGTGATATTTTATGCAATAAACGTGTTTCATTCTCTTATCCATGTTAATTATCACCCATAACAAAAGCTAAATAATGTTAGTTAAAAATATATGAATTAACTAATATAACATAATACTTACTAGAGATTATTGATTCACCAGGTGATGAACAATTGAGCACAGATTGCTCGTACAATCAAATATATCTACAATTATTTATAACTATCAAATGACACATCTAACTACCAAACAACATCTACAACGATTAGATGCTACATTTTAAAAGTAATTCAGTCCACTAAAATCTATAAATTGAAAGGTGATGATTCTTTAAAATATTTACTCTAAGATGACTTACCACTTCAAAAATGAATTTGAGAACAAAATTAACAGTCTGTGTAACCAAATAGTCCTGGAAAATATTTTTTAGATAATCAACGAAATAATCCTTAATTTTGTGAAAACGAAAGAAGAATTCGATAAAAGTATGTATACAAACTAATGACATCAATAGCACAAGTAAATGAAGTTAAAGTAAAATGGATGTACCTTCAATGGATAGAAGATAGAAAATTGGAAAAAATTGAGAGAACAATAAAAAAGAAAATAGGGTTTAAGTTATGATTATAGGTTACTTTTTGTTTATTTACTTATGGATTTGTTTACTTATTTATTTTATCTCAATAAAAGATTTAAATTAATTCTTTTATCTTAAAAATGAAACCATGTAACATTTTAATATTGAATAAAGTTTCTCCTTTTTTAAAAACACAACAATGTGACTTTTTCATTTGTTGAAATTGACGTCGTTTGATTTATAACTTGTTACAATACATTATTTATAAATTGTGTTATGTGTAAATTAAAAATGTAATTTATTAACGGTTTTGCTGCAAATGAAAAATACCACATTAATTATATTTTTAAAAGTTGAAAAACTTAATTAACCTTTTTATTAGTAATGAAATTAAATTGGGTTAGAATACCCAAGTACTCTACGATTAATGAAAGGGCGTTGATCCCTGCACCTCCACGTTTTGGCCCTCCACCCCCACACCATGCTTTCTCCACTCTTCAAATTTTTTTAATTTCAATTTTATCCTTAATATTTTTACTCATTTATTTTTTTCTGGCAGCTACACCCCCACCCATCTTTTTAGGATTTCATTTTCTTCTTTCATTTCCGTTTCACTTCTTCTCCTCTCTCGTTTTCGTTTCTCCTCCATTTCACGATTTTTCATTTCTTCCACCTCCACATCCCTGCACCTCCTCGTTTCATTTTTACGATGTTAACATTCGTTGTTGGACAACAGATCTCGACATTTGTTGTACAAACTCATGTCAACGGATGTCACCTTGCATTCCCATGGCACAACTCTTTCTCGACAGCCCTTCCCTCCCCCCTCACCTCATCTCCCTCGAACTTTCGGTGCAGGACCAAGAAGAAGCAGTTGTTGTTCCAACTTTCAAAATTCGTACTTTTCATTTTCCATTTAAGAAAATGATGGCTCTTTACTTCTTTTGTGATACAGGATGCTGCTTAAAGTTGGTTGATTAACATGTATTTACGCATAGAGCTAGGTGTCAAGTTCATTTTGAAGCTCAAGTCCTTTCGCACACATGTCATAACGTGGAACCAATAATGTTGCATGTTTTCCTAATATTATTCTTTTCCCTTTTCAGTTGATGGGTTCAATTTTATGAAACTTTGTGTGGTAGCGGATGATTCAACTTTTTATGTTCTCTTTTCTTTGTTTGGGGTTTTCTTGGGAAAAAAAAGGGAAAGAGGTGATTAGGTATAATATGATTAAAGAAAAAAAATGAGAAGAAATGAGAAGTCGTGAAATGGGAGAGAAACGAAAATGAGAGAGGAGAAGAAGTGAAACGGAAATGAAAGAAGAAAATGAAATCTGTAAAAGATGGGTGGGGGTGTAGCTGCCAGAAAAAAATAAATGAGTAAAAATATTAAGAATAAAATTGAAATTAAAAAAATTTGGAGAGTGGAGGAAGCATGGTGTGGGGGTGGAGGGCCAAAACGTGGAGATGCAGGGATTAACGCCCTTAATGAAATTAAATTGGGCAAAACAAATAAATAATGAAAAAAAAAATTGTAAGTTTTTATCAATTATGATAGAGCATCTTAACTACAATACACAAAAATAACAATTGCTGGATCAGCCAAATAATTCGGTGACACTTTGCATTTATCATGCATCCAACATTAGCAACTCCTTCATGAGCCAGATTAAGAGGTAATTAAACTTTTCAAAGATAATAAAGCATGATGGTGCAATGTTGACATCATTGCAATTACACTATTTCAACAATATTTCTCCACAAATGGACACTTTTATCTTTTTCATTAAGCACGTTATGTGTTTGATAGAATACATCTATACTTCTTAGAACACCGTTGCAACCAAATAACTCTTATTCGGATTCAAAGTTCAAGTGTTAAAATTTCCTTGTTTCGTAGTGAAAACCACTTTTATTTTATAAATATATTTTAGTAAATTTTGTGAAAATCATACTCCATGTTTATTGGGTTTGTTCTGTCTTTTTTTTTTTTATCTCAAGTTCGATATTTTCAGTATTACACTATATTGAAAATGTTACATTAAATTAAAATGTAAATAAAGAGTTTGGGTAATTCACATCATGAGGTCAATATTTTACAACGATTTATTCGTAGAAAATAATATTTTAATATTTCACAACTTGAAGTTTTGTTGAAAATAATGTGTTATGTGCTATTATTTGTCTAGCAGTTGGAGCGATTGATTGAAATTAGTGTGTTTGGTTTGGTAGCATGAAAGTTAATAAGAAGTAAATTTTAAGCTTCATTTAATTTTATAAAATTATATTGTAAGTGAAGTTTGTATCTTTATTTATATATATATATATATATATATATATTTTAGATTGATATTATTTTTAATTGAGTGAAACTTTCAATACATTTTTCTCATTGAGATATATATATATCTTGAACATAAGACTAGATATTAATTGGATTGTCCAATACTAAGTGGAATAATATACTAAGTAAATAATAAACTTTGTTAGGATAGATTTTAACTCATGGCTTCATACCATGTTAAAAAGTAAACTTTAAGTCTAACTCAGTCGTACAAAATTAAGCCTAACTTAACCATACAAAATTAGTTTCTAAGGTGGGGTTTACATCCACGTATATATTATAAATTAGCCTTATCTTTAATCAATGGGATTTCCAACAAATCTCTCTTACTTTGAATCATATACATCTCGAGCATCGAACTAGACATTAATTGATGGTCTAATAGTAGTCAAATAGCATATGGAACAATAAAATCAACAAACAACAAACTTCGCTAAGATGGACTTTAACTCGACTCTGATACCATGTTAAGAAATAGAGTTGTCAAAATGAGTAACCTGGCCCGACCCACCACAAGTTGGTAGGTTAATGAGGTTGGCTCATTAGCTTATTTAATTATAAGTTTTTTTAAAATAAAAAAAATTAATTTTTTTTAATTCAAATCTAAATAAATGTTACTCAAGTGATGTTAAACTCCAAAGACAATTCAAAATTAAAAAAAAAAAGTATCATACAATCCAAGCAGAATCCAAAACCATGTACAAAAGACGAACAAATAAGTTTTTAATATTGATAATTTTTGTATCACCTGTCCATTTATAATATTAGAGTCTTGAACAGATAAATTTATAATATTTTTCTCTCTTGAAACATCTTCTTTATCACCATCTATAATATAATAAAAAAAGTGCTAACTAATAATATTGAAATACAAAATAATAAATAATTAAATTAAATTAGGTGGGTTGGTGAGCCAACCCGGCTCACCACAGGTTCAACACGGTGAGCCGGGTTGAAAACTAACCCGCATAAAAAAATTACATTTTTTTCAAACCCAACCTGGCTCAAACCCATGGTGAGTCGGGTTGGCCTTGGGTTACAACTCATTTTGACAGCACTATTAAGAAATGAATTTTAAGCTTAACTCAACCTTACAAGACCAACTTGTATGTTGATGTTTACAACCACTTGTATATTATAATTTAGTTTTATCTCTAGTTGATATGTGGGACATTTAATAATGACCTTATGAAGCGGGTGGTGATTTGGTGTGTAGTTGGCATTTCATGTGGTTTGTGAAGGTAAAGGGTGTTGATTTCATCACTTTCTCCTCCCTATATGATTTTCTCTTTTACGCCTTTTCTTCATAAAGAATCCAATTGTGTATGACTTGCATTGTGTTTTCCCCCTTCTTTCACTTCCTTTTCTATATTTTCAACTTTCATGCTTCTTCGTTTGTTTAATTTCTCACCTTTCCAAAACTTTGCTACTTCTCATATTTGATCTAGTGTGATGACTAAAATGTTCTTTTATCACGTGTTTAAGTTTAGTCTCGATTGTAATCTGGGTATCAAATCTCCACCAAGTGTCAACATAACATTTTCATAATTAAATCATAAATAAAATACAAATTTCATCTTACAAAATCGATTAACTCTATTGTATTACCTTTTATTAGACCTTACTTTATTCGAATGTTAGGAACCCTTTATGCGAATGTATAAAGCATATCCAAATAATGTTTCATAATCTTATTATATCACCCACCTTATCCCTATCTTCCAATATTTGACATAAAAGAAAAAAAAAAGTGATAAAGATATTGTATAAAGGTATGATCGAATTATAATGCACCTTACAATAAAAATATACGTATACAACAACAAGTTTTAAATCCTAATCATACTTTAAAATAATAATATTTCTTATATTAACTATTATTATTGAATTGTTATCAAATAATTCACAAATATTGTAAAGTAAAAATTTCTAACTTAAGAAAGTGATTCTTTTGACAGAATCAGATGATCCATGTTATAAGGGGAAAAAGGAAACAATACAAACGTCACATAAAAGAAATGGTGATTAAATTTATTAAGTACACGAGAACTGTAATCATTACGAAGTTTTAAGATACAACTTTTATTTTTGGCACCAGAAAATAGATGAGATGAGGGTTGAAACTGGTACCAAGTGATGAAGATGGAGAAATTGTAACTAGCCTTACAAATTACAAGGCATAGTTTCCTAGACAATGAAAGGGAAGGAGGAGGGCACACACAAACAACCTCTCATCCTAAACCCATCTATAAACTTCCACAGAACACACCAAAATTATCTACAAAGGATTTAGATTCAAAAACACAATCCTTGTTCTAGCAAATGGCTACAAGTTTGCTCAATCAAAGCTTGATGAACGGCTCCACCTGCCTCTCAAGTAGTCCTCCAATGAGATGTTTTGCTCAACACTACAAATGGAGAGTGAGTCATCCTCCAAATCACGCAGAGCAAGGTTAAGGTGTGACTGCAGATTGGAAGAAGGAAGACAAGCTTCATCATCAGCCATTTCTGCTGCTTCCACAGCATTCACTTCTAGTCTTGCCCACTTCATCACTTCACCATCACCTCCAAGGAGCTTTTTGATCTGTGCTCCAATGAAACAAATATCACAATATTCAAATATGAAGATAAAGTCAAGGAGTGTGATGTTACTAACTCATCTTAGAAGTGCTTATTATTAAATCTATCCAAATACAATCAAGAAAAAGTTATCCAATTGAAGCAAATAATTTCTTCTGTCATTTCTATGGAAGAAACTCATCCAAATAAGTTCAAACAAGTTCATGTTATCTCTATGGTGTGTTGGTATGTGTGTGTGTATGTGCCTGGGTAAATTATAGTTTATAGATATCTCACAAGGCTCATTTGAGGTCTAGCTCTTGGAGCACGTCTGATACAAAGTGTGGCTGCCAAGACCATCCTTTCCATCTCTTCAGGATCATAGTTATCACCCAAACTAGGATCTAACAATTGTAACACCTTCCCACTATTTAGAATTGGATTTGCCTGCAAAAAGTTGTTTTTCCATTATTTTTCCTTCAATACATGTGAATATGTAAGAAGTGTAGCAGAGTAGGTGATAGACTATAATATTGCAGAGACATACCCACATGACAAGGCTCTCTTGACCTTTTGGATAATCACTACTTATGGGCTTTCTCCCTGAAAGGAGCTCAAGAAGCACAACACCAAATGCATAGACATCAATCTTTTCATTTACTTTGCCATACATGAAGTACTCAGGAGCCATGTAACTGCATAAATGAGTGTTCATAGAATTTAGAAATTGGAACTATTTAAATGCAAATTCTGTCTGCAGCATGTGTGAAAGTACAAACCCAAAGGTTCCAGCAACATCTGTGCAGATTATATGTGATGATGAAGTTGATGCCCATTTTGCAAGTCCAAAGTCAGAGAGCTGAGTTCAAAATCAACAAAGCAGAATAAGGCCTAACATGTGCAAATGATTCAAAACATGAAATTCAACCAATAAAGGGATACAGTACCTGGGGTTCAAAATCTTCAGATAACAAAACATTTGATGATTTTACATCGCGATGGATCACAGATTGGCTTTCATTATTATGTAGATACTCCAAAGCCTCAGCAACACCCATGGCCACCTTGTATCTCTCAGTCCAACCAAACACAAGTGGATTTTTCTTATTACCTATATTTCATTGAAATGAAAAGAAGAAATTAATGAGTTAACCAGGCCACATGGGTTGAAAAGAAATTAACAGTGACAAAATAAAGTAGTGTACCGTGGATGTTCTCTTCAAGGCTTCCTCTTGATAAGAAATCATAGACCAAAAGAAGATTACCATCCTCAAAGCAGAATCCAAGGAGGGAAATAATGTTTTTGTGATGCAAGGTAGTGATAATTTCTATTTCTAGAACAAACTCCTTCAGAACATCATCAGATGGCTTTAAGATCTTAACAGCTAGTTCCTTGCCATCAGGAAGGCAGCCTCTGTATACCTGGCTACTTCCTCCTTTCCCAATCAAATTTTCTGAAATCACACAACAAATCATGTTAAAAATAAACCCTCTTTTTTTTTTTTTTGACAAGTTGATCTCAAGTTTCAAACAAGCACAAGATAAAATAAACACCTGGCAAGAAATTTGATGTTGCAAGTACAAGTTCTTGGTACTTAAACAATCTGCAACTGGATGAGTATCTCTCATGAAGGCCCTCCAATTCCTTAGGAATGCTTCTAGGGTTGTGTTCAGGCACAGAGGCAGTCCCTAATTCAGCATCCACTGGAACAAGAGCACCACTCTTGCTATCCAGACCCAAAAACTGATCCTTATTTGGGCCACAATTGTCTGCTTTTTGATCAAGATGTGCAGCATATGAAAGATTTCTAGAAGGTAACTGCATTGCCCATTGTACCACAGAGATCTGGCGAAACATCGATCTTTCAGAACATTTTCTGTCAGATACAATTGTCCTGTGAAGCAAAGGCCAACCTGGTTTAGAAGCAGAATCATTGGTCTGCACAGACACTATTGCCAAAGGGTTCTCATCACAAGCATCACCACAAGACTCTTCATCGGAATGGTTACAATATAAACCAAACAGTGCTGGGTTTGAAGAACAAACAGAGCAACTCTTCTTCTCAATGAATTCTTTAGATTCCAGGAAAGCCTTAGCCAAACTGTGATCTGAAAATTGACCACTACCCTTTCCCTGCATCGCGGTACCATCATCATCTAGCACTTTTGAAGTATTGCCAAGTGTCATGTGAAATGAACCAAGCACCCCAGTTGCGTGGTTCTGATCAACTCCTGCAACAGACACATCCACTCAGAACTCTACACATCATGAGACTCACAATCTCACACCACAGCACAGAACAAGGAAAATTCAATAAAAACCTTTCATGTCAGCTGCAGTTGCTGGTGATCCATCCCTCTTGAACACAATTTTCCCATTATTAACAGCAAGAACCCAACAATCCCTTGGTAGCTTCTTAGCACAGTACCTTGCCACAGATATACATGGCCGAATTCTGTGAAGACCTTGAGGACTTCCGACTATGATGTGCGTTGCAGAATAAGCATTTGCTTCTCGAACCAGAATTCTCCTCACTGATGAACCCCGACATATTTTGAACTTAAGATCCACCTGAATAATAGTTCCACAAAAAAATTAAAGAAAAAACTTACAATTCACATATTCTAATCAAGAGATTCCCTCACCCTTTAGGCTAAAACATTATTTGTAACTCGAGTTACAACATTGAATCCGTGTCCCACATAACATAAAAAATATGCAATGTTAAACAAAGTTTCTGGTGCCATTGCGATCACCATCAAAAACAGTGACAAAATCACCGACACAATTTAAAACTCCGAGAACATGACTGGGAAAGAGTTGGAGAGAGATGCTGAGAAACACAACCTGTTTCAAATTGCAGAACCCTTCGTAAACGGCAAGCACAGAGTCAAACGCTTTGACAAGTGAAAATAAAGACGATTTCCCATCCCGATTAACAATTTCTGCAGCAACCCATTTCGCCGAAAAGAGAAAAAAAAACTGTCACACTCCACAAAAACCAAAAAAAGAAGAAAAAGAAAAAAATCATTTGATGGGATGGTTATGTAATTATACCATCATTCCCAAGAACATGAAGAGCAAGCACAACATCACAGGGCTGAGCCACTTTGAACAAAGCCCAAGTGAGCAACTCGGTGCTGTGGGAGTCCATCTTCACTCCAACGACCACCGTCCGGCCACCTTGGCTGAGCTCTCCGGCGGTGGAAGTTGGCAGCATTTTCATGATTCAGTGCTTTACCGTTGTTCTGTTATTGTCGGTGATGGCATGAGTCATGAATGGCAGAAAAAAAGTTTGAAACTTTGGAGGTTGGAACAAAGTTTGGTTTGGTTTTGAAGCTCGTGCGTGAGTGTGTGTGCGCACCAAAGTCGAAAACGAAAGGCGAAGAAATTATCAGTGCTATTATTATTTATTTATTATGCTGTGGTGTTAACTAATGATACCACTGTAACGGTGATGCTATCGGATACGTATTTTTAAGCATGGGATTGTGTGTCATCATGATTTAATGCGTGGATTTTGACCACTGGGTCCCACCAGTAAATAACATCATTGGATCTAAATCTTTTTCATTAAAAATATCAAAGAGTTTTGTCTCGGGATTTGGAATCTACCACGAGGTTGTTCTTTTAGGTCAACGTGGAAAGGGATTGAGAAGTAGTAGAATTATACATACTTACATGTTTTTTATTTTTTTATTTTTTTTTGTGGTTGATTTTTGTTTCTGCTTTCATTTTGCTTTTTAACTAATTAGTTGTAGTATGTTGAGATATTATTATAATTGAGTGTTGCATTTAAGGTATTGTTAATTTTAAAATTTATAGTTTTTTATAATTTAAAACTATTTTTGTTTTTATAAATAATATCAATCTTTTAATATTGGCTTTTTTTACCATTAAAATCAATTATAATATTTAAAACATTGTTTATGATTTTACTTTTAGAAAATATTTAAAACAAATTGGAAAAAAATTATTTAAATTATCTTTATTTTGACTAATGTGGAATTATTAAATTGTTTGCAAATGGGATATTATTATTATTATCATGAGTGAGGGTATGTTTAATTTGAAAAAAAAAAAAAAGAGAATTTATGAAAGTGTAAGTTTTACATTCTTAAAGTTATGGCAATTGAATGTTTGGTCTTTGAATAAGTTTTACTTTATTGTAAGAGTTAGTCTTTACACTTTCTTTTAAATAAAATGAATTATTATTAATTACAATATTTAATTTACTTAAGTATATTGTTTAAATATGGACTGTCATTAGACTTATTAGTTTAGCCTACATGATCTTTGATCTACGTGGGTGGAGGCTAAAATAGTTCATAATAAAAAAACTTATATAGTCAAAGTATCCACAAAAATTTTACGGTAAGATCAATCAATGGGTGATTTTTATTTTAAAATAAATTCTTTGGAATTGAATGTTTGAGAGAAGCATTTACCTTGGAGAAATCTTTACAAGAAAAAAAAAGAATAACTTGCTTCAAACTATGAATATTCACCATATGACAGTTTAAATTGATAAAATTTACGACATAATTGAACATAAAACTTAATTACAATTCTCAAATTTACAAAAGAAAAAAAAAACAAAAAAAAATCATAAATGATGTAGAATTCTTCATTATGTAATGAACCATTAAATACAATTTTTTTTCCTAACTTTTCTAATTGTTCAGCCTAATTATCATTCAATCACCCTTAACTACAAATATTAGGCCAATTTGCACTAATATTTGTAGGCATTCCTAATTTTTTTTGCTTAAATCTTCTTTTAGTGTTACAGTGGATAAACTTACAATAACTTTTACTTTTTTATTATAAAGATTTTAAAATAAAGATTTTTTTACTTGATTCATTTGGTGGATCAATAAGAAAAGGACTAAAAAAAGTTTAAGTACTAAGAGAATTTATAATTCTTGTTGTAGACATGTTGTATACAAAGACGTCATGAACAAAGTTAGTTTTTAAATCATAGATACTCATGACACATGTTAGACACAGTCTATATTTATAGGTCTCTAAAGGCATGAAGGTGGCAAGTTGACCTTCTATTTACATTAAAAGGTGTATATGTAGAGGATTTCAAATATAGTTTGTTAAGCATAAATCAGTGATGTGGCAATGATTATATAATTTCTTTTAATAATGACACATATGTAGTCTCATCTTCTGACAAACAAATCGTGTTCACTACTAAAATAATCTTTATGAAATTGATCTCTTGGAATTAAGTAAGAAAAAAAGTCACTTACTCTCCATAGAAAATGAAATATGGTTGTGAGATAAAAAGCTAGGACACATAGACTTCAAATATATTTCAAAACTTTAAAAAAAATTCTTATTCAAAATTTAATTAACCTATCTTGGAAAAAGATTTGTTAAACCTAAAATGTACTCCATTTAAAGACCTCTTGAATTTGTTCTATAAAGATTTATTTATTCCATGTATTTGAAGTATTTCGCAAAAAAAAGTACAAAATAAGCAATGTTAATGGATCTTTGACACTAGGACCATGATATTGAGTTTGAAAATGAAAAACTTCAAAGTTCTCTTAATCAAATGGTATACACCATAATTTCTCATCATCGAAATAACTTAAACAAAGTGAAGTTGTGGAAAGGAAAAACAAAACTATTTAAGAGATGGCTAAGACCATGCTCTCTAAAAGCTCTTTACCAAAACATTCTTAGATAAAGATAATCAAAACTATTATCTATGAAATAAAATAGTGATAAGACCTATGTTGAAAAATACTCCTTATGAACTATCAACAAATAAACTTAATTTATTTTCATGTTTTTGGTTAAAGAGAGAAGAAAATTTTTTCAATCTTAAGGTAAATTATTAAAAAGCATATAATTAATTCTTTTAGAATTTCTTAACTTATATACTTAGAATGAAACTCACTTATTTATTAGTGAATGAAGACTCAACAAATAGTGTAAGATGAAAAGGAAAATTAAAGAGGATGATCCATTAATATCTTTCCTTTTCAATATAATTCGTGAAGAGCTTACTGAATCTATAGGAAAACAAAGATCCTAAATCTATTTTAATGGGATTTAGATAATAATTTAAGTAACCTTCTTTACCAAATATTTTCACAAAATGTATCGTGAGATTCTTCAACTTAAAAAATAAAGATAAACTATAGCAAAATGCTGGTGTATTAAAGAGGTATTCCTACATTCCTAATTATAGGGTTTTGGGAATTCCTTTTCTGTATTAATTTACTTATATGAAGGGCTAACACTTATTTTTTATCAGGAGACCATGCCTAATTAATTCAATACACATCACTATCCTTATTTTATTTATCTTTTTTAACTTTACAATTCTCTTTACCGTAGTATAGAAGCTACACTGAGCAAAGTGAGAAAATATAAATTAATTAATCATTTCATATTAATCTCAAACTTATAAATTGACATAAATAAAAAGAAAATAGGAATTAAAAACCAAATAAAAATGTAACGAAAAAAAATATTATTTTTTGGTTTTTGTTTTTATTTTTGTCACTTAAGAAATTGAGCTTCCATTTAAATGATGAAATATGCCCTCTAATATGCGTCACCAAAAAGATTAATTGAAGGGGTAACATTATCATTAATTGAAGATTAACATGTCCAAAAAAATGTTTTAGGTTCTGTCCTCTTGAGTGGATTTAAGGGAGAATAATTGAGTGGATTTGAGAGTAAATGGATTTGGAAGTAAAGTTTGTGAGAATTAGGGTATGATTTAATTTATGTGACAGATTAAAAAAATTTACTTTCAAATTCACTCTCACATATCTCCAAATCTATTAAAATAAACAACAACAAAATTTATCTTCAAATCTTCTCAATTACTTTTCTCCAAATTCACTCAAACGAACAAGACTTTAAAGAAATAAAAATAGTTCTTCAGTGGCATATCGTATTTGACTCCATTCTGCCCAAAGTTGATAAGGACCTCTTCTCCTCTTCTGTGCATTTCTTCCAAGTTTCCCTTTCTTTCTCTTTTCATAAAAAAGTACTTTAATATAAATCATTCAAACATAGACCAAGTTAAATTAAACTTACTTTTCATTAAACCTTAAGTTACGACGTTAAGTCCAACTAAACTTTACTTTGTTTTTTACGATAATCCAAACACACTCCTTTCCACAACTCATTGCAAACAAACTTTCACAAAAAAAGAAGTTCGTAACAACCATTCTTAATCGATTAAAAAATGGAAGATTTTCTTTTTATCTATTTGGTGTGAATATGAGAGAAATAAAAAGAAAAAAAATAATGACGTAACAAGAAAGAAAGAAAAAATATAAAAAAAAAGAATTTTAAGAAGGATAAATAAATTAAGGGGGAATATATAATTTCAAAAAATAAAAGTATTCTAAAAAAATTATCTCTACATGCATTTCACAAAAGTAACTTCATATCTTCCATAAAGAAAAACTTTTAAATTTGGATAATGATACTTTGACAACATTTTAACATCATCTATGGGTCATTATGTGATTGGTCCATGGTGGTGTTTATGATTATTTTTATTGACTGTGGAGTAATTTTGAACTAATCATAAAATGACACGTAAATGATGTTAAAATGTTGTCAAAAAAATATTGTCAAAGTATTATTATTCTTTTAACTTTTTTCTTTTTCTTGAAATGCATGCATAATTGCATAAGCAAAAGAGCACGGAACTTTCTTGTGTCAAATTAGAGCTATATTTGTTGGAATTACTTTTACTATGTTTTCCTTGTCATGTGAAGAACATCACACTTTAATTTTCTTTGTTTTCAATCTTTTAAGTTAATATCTACATGTTCAATCTATATCAAAGGTTGCTTTTGAATAAATATGCATGATGTGCATGTTTTTTGTTTTAATGAAATTCTGAGCTGTAAAGGCAAAAGAAGTAGTGATTGGTCACCTTCTCTTAATGCTACATTCAATTTTTTCATATATCAATGAAAGAATTTGCAAAGAAAAATCGATTCCATCTAGGTAAAAATGTTATTATTATTGCAAAAGCAACGTTGTACTTCCTTTTGCAAATAAGAAATATATAATTATGGAAAACACGAGTGCTTTTGTTATTATATAGGTTTCTGTTTATAACTTTAATTATTACCTTTTTGAAAGATTTATAATTTAATTATTTTTCGAGCAAAAGCTGTGTTTGCGATTGTAGGAAATTGAATGACATTATAGCCGTCGAGTACTATTTAAAGTTATTAAACATAATATTCTATTTTCGTTAAATTAATCTAGAAAAAGATAATGATAGAGTTTAAGCTAGAAATATTTAGTTTGTATTTTTTTTTCCTTAAGTTAGATGGAAGAAATTGTAAAGATTTGAATATCATTATAATAACAATCACTTAATTTCAAATTTTGCTTTAAATATTGTAGGACCAGGTTTCGTTAAATTTAAAGTAATTTTATCAATTATTGTTCCTATTTTTGTTCAACAAATAACTTAAGTGACAATCTAGCTAATTAACAATTTAATGATCTATATCTATATTCTGAAGATTAGCTAACATAAATCAATAAATCCGTCCCGTACAAAAATAAAATAAATGATATTTATTTCTATGTTTCATCTGAAGCAACTGTATACTTTCCTTTTTCTAGTTATCCTTTCATATGAAAATTTGTCCAATGTTTATACAATAAAGAAATAACTAAACTCCCTGTAACCCTGTAATCATCAATTATTTTTGTTTTTATAACTTTTGGAAAATTGGCACTTTAACTTGTAAGGTTATTAAAACTATGCCTTTTTGCTTCTTTTATTTTATTTTTTCATAAAAAAAAACTGTAGTGAGTGATATTTTATATAAAATATATTAATATGCTAAAATAAATTTGAAATATTTTCTATATATTTATAAAAAAAATTTGCTTTACAATTATTTTCTTCAAGTTATTACTTTACTTGACATCTTAATGAACTTAAATTTATTTGAAACAAACGAAGGAAAATAAAAGAAATAATGAGTTCATTCTCATTCTATTGATGAAAAAGTAAAAAGAAAGCATAAAAGAGAAAAATATTTCTCAATAAAATTTCAAAATTTGTTACTTTCTTATTTAGTTAAATGCGATCTGCTTACGATTTTCTTACAATTATATAAAAAATAGTCACATCATATATAATAGTAAAAACAATAAAAGTATTACTTAAAAAAATAATTTATAAGTTTTTTATTTTAATCTAAAATGGACAGTATTTCTTTAAGGTCAATCTTGGCCTGACTTAATTACACTTTATAATTAACAAAATAATAATAAAAATTATAATTATATAGAAAAAGGAGATATAAGTTTTGAAAAAAAAAAACATAAACCTGCGTTTATGTTACATATATTAATCTATAAATTTAAATTTTTTGAACTAAATCATAATTATTTATGCTATATTTCATTAAAATAATAAAGTAATCAAAATTGTTCATAGTTTAATATATTTTAAAGAAGAAGAATATATAAACGGAAGTTGGAAGTGTAAAATTGAATTTTAAAAGTGAAAAGGTGGGGCTGCTACCTAAAAAGTGAATTTAAATATCTGGTGAGCGGTGAAGTTACCCGTGATTTCCCAATCAATCACCTAATCAAAACCTTTCTCAATTTTCTTGCCGACACGTGTCACTTTAAACCCTCGTCCCAGTAAATGCTATCCACGTCCCAACTCTTTCTCTTTTCCTTAACATTTTTATTTAGATTATTCCATTACAACACTTGCTATATCAATGTAATTAAATCTTAAGAAAATCATATCTTATAAATTTATAAACATTTGATTAAATTTTAGATTTATTATAAATTTTAGTAGTTTTGATTGATTTTTTTAGAATGATTTGTTATAGTAAAAATATATTTTACTTTTACTTTTATGGTGAATGAAATAATGTTGATATTACATTTCTATTATTCTGTCTTTTAATTTTCTGATTAACTCGTTTTTCTTTCTTTTACAATTTGCTTCAACTCACTTATTTTCTCATTAAGATTAGTTGACTGATAAATTCAAAAAAGGAAAAAAAAAATTAAAAGAATGAACTAGTTCAATCAACAACTTGAAAATAAAATTATGAAAGTAATAATAAAGTGTTTTCTTATTGATAACAAAATTAGACAATAAAATACTAAAAAAATAAAATATTTTAAATATGAAATAAAATAAAAAATTTAATAAAAAAATTAAATTTATAAAATATTTTAAAACGGAGATTAATTATAGATATAAATTAATCTAGTTCATAAAATTCTTATAGTGATTAATCTTACTAGTTTTATCAATTAATATCAAGATTTTAATATGTAAGGTGTGTTCACTTGAATGAATGAATTTGAGTGAGAAGAAATGGATATATTTGAAGAGATTTGAGAATAAATTGAATTTTATTTTTTTAAAAAGATTTAAAGACGAATGAAAGTGGATTTAAAAAAAAATTATGAAAATTAATGTAAAATTTGATTAATGTGACATATAAAATAAATCATTTTAATTGATAGAAAGTGAATATTATTCAAATGTCCTTAATGATAAAAGTAATATAGTATGATATTTATTAATAATATATTTATTGAAAAAATATTATAATTAGGAAAGAAATCAAAATTATTTTTTAAAAAATAAATTTAAATTTAATTAAAGTCAAATGTATAATAAAAAAATATTATTGAAATTATTAAAGACTAAAATTCATGAAAACTTTTAAGAAATAAAATTAGAATGAATAGCAGTTTTTTTATCCAAAATTACTCCCGATGTAATACTCACCTTTTATTTTTTTATTTTTTTGGTAAATATTTATAACTATAGAACGTAGCTCTAGATTATACTTTGTGACGGTTGACTACAACGCACACTGAGTTTGAATTTACTGAATTGCCTACGAGAAGCCAAACCTTTCATGATGCTCATGTGATGTGTTCTTTGTACGTTTTTGGTAGTTTCCATTTTGTACAACTTGGTCAAGGACACTACAATTATAAGATAGAGAAAAAAATAATACTATTATTATATGTGCATTTGATGAAGAAAATAATGCAAGTACTGTGAGTAAAGACACCCTCGAAATAATATACTTGTCAACACTATAAAATTAGGTCTAAGATTAGGGTTTTATGGGTTTCATCGTTTATATAGTTTTCCTCATTTATTTTTCACTTTTAGTTTTAATAAATTGTTTGGTCGTTTTAAGGTCTAAGTTTGTCTCAGTGAAATTGATTCTAAGTTTTGCAACGAAGATATGTCAAGGGAGTTGGGACAATCTTGGTAAACCAAAAGGTAAGTGGATTTTGGAGTTACAAATATTTTTTATTTTAATGAAGCTTTTTTATAGCAAAAGTGAAGATATATAGTGTCGAAATATTGACACACAGCTTTAGATAAAAAATGGGGAAATTACATGATTTTTTTTTTTTAATAATTGGATGAAAAGGTGTTAAAATTATTTTTGGAATGTTTTGATAGGACAACACATGTGGACAGTTAAATATGGTAGATTGTATTTAAACTCTTGTCAAATAGATGAATCCTTAATGGACATTAGAGAGGGAATGTTACAGGCAATATTAATTGTCTATGGTCAATATTAACTTCATGAAGTCATAATTAAATGATGTTTTTTAGACTGTTATATTTTTAAGTAAAAAGAATTATATTTTGATTATCAAATCTAATTTTAGTCTATTGATAGAGATTTAATTCAGTAATTAGCATTTGATTTCTAGTGAGTCAATTATTTATTAAAAAACAGAGACATCTTGACTAATAACAAAGTATGCATAATGTATAATGTACATGTAATTATGATATAAATTTATAGTTATATAACTTTTTAAGTAATGAGAGATCTCAAATTAAGTTAGATAAGTGTTTTCAGAATTTTCTCAGGTCTGAAGGGTCCTAGAAATCTTTAGAAGTTAGGAATGAAGTGTCCAAAGTTTGGTTTTTAGAGGTTTAGTTACTGTCGTGGTGTTGAGCGCCCCTCTATGGTCTCGGGTTGTAGGGCGTTGAACGCCAATCAGGAGGACTCCACATCATGTGTTTAGGTGTTTTGTGATACTTTAGTTGGTTATTTTTGGTTCTTTTGTGGATGTTTAATAGGTTTATATGTTTGGATGTAATGTATTATGAGATTACCAAAGTGTGAATGAAATATTATGGAGAAGAATTTTAAAGAGAAATTTCTTATTAGGGGATTCTTATGTATAAATTGTAAGAAGCCGATATAGGTTATCTTGACACTCTAATAGTCATCCATGCTCAATTAGAGAGTGATGAGTTATGTTGTGAGAGGAGTAGGAGGTGCTAGCCTGAGGGCCTTTCTTCATGGTGGCAAAGGGTGTTTTAAGGACTAACCTTGTGTGACAACTTTGAGTGGGTAAGTTGTTCCACCACACAAGTGTAGAACTTTCCATGACTCGATATTTATATTATATTGTAAAGGGATTGACTAAGCCCGAGTAAGTAGTATAATTGAGGGGAATGTTCTACTAATTGTATGATTGGAATTGTATGTTAAATTTTATCTTACCATGTATAACTGTTTTATCATTAACTTACTCTTGCTTTGCTTTTTGTTTGTCTATGTGTGTTTTCTCTTTTGCGATGATTACCTAAATGAGTGTGAGCTTAGTCATGACATATTATAGTTGTTTCAGTGTGAGAAGGATGATGAAGCAACAACATAGATAAGTTTGTTTTCAAGTGTTGAACTCTGTATCTAAAAGCCTCGATCTTCCTTATAAGTTATCATCTATGTAACACTTTATTTTAGTAATTTTATACTATTAAAATAGGATGTTACATTTCTGTCACCATTTTTTAATATTGAAAGTATTGTTATTATTATAATTATAAATTTATCATTATTATTTACTATTGTTTTATTGTTACTAATTTTAAAATTTATTATTTTACTATGATGATGATAATAACGATGATGTTCTACTACTACATTATTGTTACTGTTGGTGCTTCCAACTACATTTTATAACTCAAAAAATCCTATATAATTATAATCTCCATATAATGTGATGTTGTAGTACTCAATTAAAAGTTTATAAAATCAAGAGTATTTCAAGATGCTCGTGTGAAGTTGTCTGGGGCTTTCACGACTTGTACATTTTTGTAATTCGAAATTTTTTGTCTTTTATCTTTTAAATTTGCCTAATTTCCTAAAAAACCATCAAAATAAATTGATTAGTATACAATATTTTAATTTGTTTAATAATATTATTTATATATTAATTATATTTTTTTAAAAATGATATTAAAATAATTTTTTGTATTATTACATGCGTAGGTTACTATTATTTTAAGAATTTTACATTTATTTGAAATACAAATTTAGAAAAGTTTTTTGTAAAAAAAGAAAAAAAATTCTTAGAAGGACTTTCTCTAATACAATTTTTTTTGGAGAAAATGCACAAGAAAGGGCTATGAATTTTTCATCAATTTTTTGAGAAATCATTTTTTTTTTTCAAAATTATAGCAACATTTGTAATATTGTTTTGAGGAAATTTACAATGAAATGAAAAAAATAATAAAGTAATATGCAAAAAAAATCGATGAGAAAAAATATCTACAAAAGTTTAAAATTATTGATATATATTAATAATAATAATAATAATTATTATTATTATTATAATAATAATAAATATATATGCGATAATGTATTACTAATATTTTTTATAGTAAGAAAATATCACTATATAAAAATCCGTTTTTTCTATCATGGGTTATTAATATTATTATTATTTAATTAATTAACGTACATTAAATTTATTTTATGTGTATTAAACATATAAAATAAATTGATAAATGTTCTTATTTTAGTTTTCTATGTTATTATCATATATTTATATTATTATAAAAATTGCAATTGTATTTTTACCTTTTTAAGTATTAGGATTGTATTAAAGGGTTTAGGATTAGAAGTTTTATATGTTGTCTTTCTAGGACTAGGACTAAATATGAATATACGTTAGTTTAAGATCATAAAAATATGTTTTAATCATTTATGAAAGTATTTTATGTATAGTTTTTATGTGAGAGTAATGAAGTTGGGAGTTTAAACTTGAACAAAAGAATCCTTAACAGGTAAAGGGAAGTTTTTAAGGTTTTGATAGTATTATAGGGTAGAAAATTTAGACTGTTTAGATGTAATTTGGTCACAATAGTATATATTTTATATAGGAACTTTATTTGATGAAAATTGTTGAATTTATATCTTGGTAGTGTAAAGCTATGAGATTTGGATAGTTTGATATTTCAATTTTCATTTTGATGTTGTAAAGGTTATTGAATCATTTTGAGTTGCATTGTTTGAAATTTAAATATTTGTGAATGGTTGTGATGAAGTTGGTTGTATGAGTTTGGAATTAAGTTTGAAAGTTTAAGAGATATACTATACTCACAAAATAATTTAGAAATGTTTACCACACAAATGAAATAAAAAACATATATAAAACCAAAGTGATAAAAAAATATATAAGGTAAAATAGAGGAAGAACAATCAACACATAAAAGTTAATATGGTTTGATGGAGTATTAATGAACTTCAATCTATTTCCATAGAAGAATTCACTATAACGGATATTAAAACTCATAGAGGTTTTCTCTCGTAGCAAACTCTCACTCAAGTGTGCAATTCAATGTTAGTTTCTAATGAAACTACAAATGACCTATTTATACAATTATAACTTACATGATACATGCATGTGACTTATATATTATACTGTATAAACACAAAATTGTCTAAGACATGTAAGACAATCTAGGAACCTTCTAAACAATATTTATTGAGCCAATTCTTCACATATCTCCACCTTGATTCTTCTATGCAAAAGTTGTTGTTTGTCACTAAGTCCATTACAAACTTATTCACTAATCAGTTGGATTAAATCCAAGTAGTGAAAGAGTTTGCTACCTAGCAACACCTTTGTGATCATATAAGAAGAATTATGATCTATTCAAACCTTTGCCACCTTCAAACCTTTGTGAAATCTCCTCTCACAAAAATATAGTTTCAGTTCAATGTGCATAGTTCTTTTATGATAAACTTGATTCTTGGATAACTGTATAACACTACTACTATCATAATAGATTTTGACAATTTAGTTTTGCACCTTTAACTTCTTGGCTAAGCCCTACAACTCCTTAACTAGACCTTTCAGCTCCTTGGTTAGACCCTTCATCTCCTTGGATAGACCCTTTAGTCATTTGACTTCACTCATTACTTTTGTCTTGATAGTGTACTCTACCTAGTGGTAGACAAAGCCATCACCTTCTATGAAATGGCCCTTCAATTGATACCAATACTATAAGTAATGAATAATAGCCCATGAGAGACTTTCTAGTGTCCAGACACCCAACATATTCTGACTTAATAAACCTTTCTATGGGAACATCCCCTTAAATCATCTAGCTCCACCATAATACAAATTTTTTGAATAGATCTGATCTTTAATACATACTCTTCAAGTGTAGATTGAGTCAGAACCACTTTAGCACAAAGTTTTGAGTGAATCTTGATGTGTAATCAACCAATGAAAATGTTTCTTGAAACTTTCTGTAATTGAAGCTCAATAAGAATGTTAATATTTGAAAATTGTAACATTATGGAAATAAGTTTCAAGTCACATATATATAGGATTTTTCAAATCTTGTCGCAGTATAATCGATTACGTTAATTGTATAATCAATTATGTTTTTTCTATGTTTTAACATATTATCCTATGTGTATAATCGATTATTTAAACATTTAAGCCTTTTATTGATTCATTTAACAATCTTAACAGATTAGGCTATTTGTGTAATGGATTAGACTATTTCTCTGTTTTAATCGATTATCAAACTTATGTAATTGATTATTTCTATACTTAGCCATATTAGTCATCCATTTGTCATCCTTAACAAATTATATCACTTATATAACATATTATGTTTTTTCTTCGTTTTAATTGGTTATTTACCCTATATAATCGATTATAACAGAGTAGTTTGACCATGTTAGATTTCTAAGTAATATGGCAAAATCTAACCGATTATATACATTCTTTAATCGAATATTTATACCAAAAATGAGATTATTAATCTGTTTTAAGCTTGTCTCATTCAACATTAATGGAAGTACATATCTAGCACAAACATGATAAAGTTAAAACCTTTATTATGTCATTTGTTGTGCAAGAAACCATTAATAATCATTTAATTGTTAATCATCAAAAACTAAGATATAAAGAGGCTAAGCTCCCCTTATCAACAATTATCTTTTGATATTTATTGATATAGTTAAATAAGGTAATTATTTAACATTATCAAATAAAATATCTTAAGATATATTTTCTCTAAATTTTCTTTAATCATAAGCATTAATTGATTGTCAAAGCTCTTATAGTAGAAAAAATAGAAAAAATCGCAAGATCCAATTTTTATTGTGTGTTCCCTTTTCTTACCTTAGCTAAATTCTTCACTTTTTCATGTTATGCTTCAATTGAATTTTTGTGGTCTTGATTAATTTTTATTCTTGGATTTACCTTTAAGGTGTCATGAAACTTTAACCAATTTATTTCCATACCTCAATGAGCTCAACTTAGTTGCAGCTACACTAACACCCCTTAAAATATCCAAAAATCATTTATGTAACTAAAAAACTATTTTTAACATGTTTTTGTATCTCATGATAAATAAACCCAATTAGAACAAAACTGAATTAAAATATTCTATTAAAGTACAAAAAAAAATTAAGAATCCAATATTAAAGACTAAATAAGGGCATAAATATGCACTCATCATTTTTCCTTACTTGTTGGCGTAGAGGTCAGACATGATGCTTCATCATCTAACAACTTACTAGCAACACTAATGAGTATGCAACTAGTTATGCATAACCACACCTTTTTAGATCTCTTATCGTTCTCCTTATTCTATCTTTGGCAAGCAAGTAGTCATCAACTATTTATCTTCATTATAAGATTCTCCTCTATCATTTACTAGATATTTTAACGCATCATCTTCTTGTAGGAAATCAAACACTTCTTTTTAGCCAAATTCTACCTTAATGTTAGTGTTTTCACCATTATGGCTACTTTTAGGCTTACATTTTGAAACTCCTAGTTTATATGCCATTTCAATCTCCATTGAAAATGATGTCTCAACTGAAGATACAATTCATGGATCCTAGCTCAAGATACATATACAATATCTTTTTACACCTTCTAAATAACCTAGGAACATGCACTTGACAACATGTGCATCTAGTTTTCCTTGCCTCACATGAGCGTATCTAACACAACCAACGATTCTCAAGTGATCTAGGTTAAGGGAGTGCACTTGATCATATTTCCTCAAGAGTCTTTACCTCTAGCATTATTAAGGGACATTTGTTGATTTGGTAGGCAACAATAACAGTAACTTCAAGTAGTTTCAATCTAACACACTTATGGAACTCTAGCACTTATTAGCATACATATCACTCTTTTGAGAATGGTCTTACTGAATCTTTTTGCTAGGTTATTCTATTAAGGAGCACTTGTTACTATCTTATGCCTTGCAATTTAATTTTTTTACAAAAGGCATTAATCAATTTTGAACAAAATTCAAGACCATTGTTAGTTTTGAATCGCTTAACTATCTTACAGTTTATTTCTCAGTTATACATTTCCAACTTTTTAAATTCTCAAAAGGATCATTTTTGGTCTTATGAGGATAAATCCATAACTTCCTTGAGTTGTCTTTCATTATACACATGAGATATCTAGCTCTAGAGTGTGACAAAGTTGAAGATGGTCTCCCAAGGTCAGCATGGACATAATGAAGATTTCCCTGAGTTGTTTGTTTCCCATATTGAAATGAATTCTACAGGCTTTTCTTTTGATAAAGTGTTCACAAAATCTTAACTTTTAAACTTTGTCATTGTCAAAATAGCCTTATTTCTTCAACTCCACTAAGTCTTTCTTGCTTAGATGAACTAGCCTTTTATGTCATGTTTTAGCCTTGGATAACACAATTTACTCAGTAGCAAATACTTCCCCAAACACTACAACACCTTCCAAGTCATACAGACCATTCTTCCTCAATTTATCATGACTACCATAGATCCTTTAAACACCTTTAGCACTCGTCTCCTCTAAACATATATATCTTCTCCTCAAGCACTCTCAGTTCCATCATGCAAAAAAATGTGATAGTTTCAACACCAATTATCTTAGGGTTAAGTGTCATATTGAATGAACATTCATAGTCCATTATCCACTCACAATCATTAGAATTATTTGACACCACAAGGACCTTTAATAACTCATAACTGTTAGAATCGTTGCACAACAAAATATTTGCTTTTGGAAAAAACCAAGAGTGAAGAAAGGAGGGTGTTAAATTGTTTTCTTAATAAAATTATGCTTTTAAATTTCTCCTATTCAAAAATTATACTTAGATAAAAAACAAATTCTTTATGATAATAGCAGATAAAAAAGAGAATAAGGAAAAAGAAAATTGCACAAGGGATTTTATACTAGTTCAAACCAAAAGATCTAAAATCCAATTGTTAATAACTCTTAAAAATGGATTAACCAAACACTAAAATAAAATGAATATTATAATCACATTAAGATTAGTTTAGGAAAGAAAACATCTTTCTTGAAGCCATAAGAAATGAAAGACAACTCCCTAAATCCACAAGAGATAAACACTTCATTTGAGTCACACAAAGGATGAACAACTTTACCTTTGGCCTCCATGAACTTGGTGAACTTCATTATCTTGAGACTCATAATCTCATTGTCAAAGTCATCATCTTTTGAACTCTTGCTTTTGACGACCTCAAATTTGAAAGATCTATTATTTTTCCTTCCTTGATCCCTTTTTCATTCAGCCTTTCGAGATTAAGCTCATACTCTCTTAACTTACGAAAAAGTGTCGTCATAGACATGGTTGTGAGATTTTGTGATGGTCGTGACCTTTGGCTACCATGTCTTGTTCAAAGATTTCAAAATTTTAATATTTAACTCATTAGTATCAAAGGTTTTACCTAAACCGAAGAAGTGATTGACAATGTGTGTGAAATGCTTTTACACATCATAGATATTTTCGCCTTGTTGCATCTGAAATATCTCGTATTCTTGAATTAATATTGAGTTATTTCTTGGACGTTTTACATCATTTGTGCCTTCATAGGTTACTCTTAAAATTTCCCACATCTCCTAAGTACTCTTACACATAGAGATCTTGTAAAACTCAACAAGGATTAAAGCAAATGAAATAATATCTCAAGCTCTAATATTAAATTGAGCCTTTTGGCTTTCCTCAACAATCCATTGAGAAAAGGACTTTAAAATATCTCGAGCTCTAATACCAATTGCACATCATTCATAGTTATAGTAGGAAAAAACGGACCATTTAAAAGTGCATCCCAAAATGCCTCAATCAAATAACTCGAAAAAGATTTGCATCTTGACTTTCAAGAAAGAATAATTTTCACCAGTAGAAAGTGGATGTCTGTTAATAGACGCACCCTCAGCAAAAGTTTGAGTTTGTCCAACTATTTTTGAAAAATTTGAATTTCTATCAAAGCAAGCTTTGATACCAATTATTATAATCATTGCACAATGGAATATTTGCGTTTGGATAAAACCAAGAGGAGAGGGGTGAATTGGTTTCTTAATAAAAATTGGGCTTTACAATTTTTTCCTTTTTAAAATTAGAAAAAAATAATAACTTTTTTATGATAATAGTAGATAAATGAAAAGAGTAGGGAAAAAGAAAACTACACAATGTATTTTATACTAGTTTATATCAAAAGATCATACATCCAATTGTTAATCACTCTTAAAAGTGGGATTAACCACAAATTAAAATAAAATAAATATTATAATCACAATAAGAACAATTTAGGAATAAAAGCCCTCTCTTGAAGCCATAAGTGATGAAAAACATATCCTTTGAAATTACAAGGGATGAACACCTCCTTTGAATCTCACAAAGATGAACAACTTTACTTAGTAACAATAGCAGAACCTTATCACCTAAGGTCACACACTTAGTGAAATTTACACACTCTACACACACTAGGTTTTTCAAATCCTTTCATAGAGAGCTCTCAAGTTATCCTACTCCTCTGACTTCTATGTTTTGAAAGAGAATTCCCCACTCCATTTATAAAATCCAATTTTCAAAGTTAGGTTAAGAATCTGAAAAGTCAACCTACAACTATCATTAATAAATGATTATTGGAAGCAACAATTGATTATTTTAGCATTGCTTCTCAAAAAGAATTTTTCTCTAAAATTCAATATTCATCAATAATGGATTATTATAAAGTGATAATTGATTATTCCTATAGCATTTTTCAAAAAAAGTTTTTCTATGCAATAATTCATTATCATAAGTGATAATCAATTATCACTGTATGTTTTTGAAAAGTTATTTTTCTTAAGTCATTAAGTGTTGGTTTTATGTCTTTTTATATTTTGCTTAAAATATTTAAACTAAGAATACAAGGATTTATAAACATATTACAAAGGCAAAACAAAAATTACAAGTCTTCCAAACATTTCTTGCTTTCTCATCATCAAACATTACCAACTTATTATGTTCTAAACAATAAACATCTTTTACCAAAATTACTTCACCAGACGCAGATAATCCATGAGATCATTTGTTAGATCCAAATGATTTTTCAAGGTTGGTAACCTTTTGTCTCTCCATATAGGACCTTTTAGTGTATCCATCCTTTTTGTAATTATAACATGTAATAGCCGAAGTATTTCCACCATTCTTTTTCCTCGACTTAAACCTCCTTCTCACTGGTAGATATTCTATTCCTTGTTACAAAGTTGTCTCTTGCACCAAATGCCTTAACCTGAAACTTGTCGTTTAGTTCCTTCAATTTTAGAGCAACCTGAACCTCCTCATGAAAGAAAGTCCTTCTTATGTGCAATATGGTCTCCTTAAAGTGACCAACTCAAAGGTTTATCTCTTAGAAAACTCTCACTAAAGTGTATAACTCAAACGTTAGTTTTTAAGGAAATCATAAGGGACCTATTTATACAGTTATAACTGTTGATAGGGGGAGCAAAATGTTAACTAAACCCACTCCCTGGTGTGTATTTTTGATGATGACAACACATAGTTAATAAAAACACATGTGTGTGTACTATGTACTAAGTTATATATGCTTATGCTTTAAGGGTTGTTGAAGGTATTTGTGGACATATTGTGTTGATTATTGCATACGATTGTTTTTATATACTGATCATATATGTGTATGCATAATATGTGTTTTGGAAATGGAAAAACCACATGCACCAAGCATATCTGCATGACTTAATCAGTTACCATGTTGTGTTAATCAATTAAAGTCATAACACAACTTTAGCTTTTAAATGGTGGCAAAACAACAAGTTTTAAATCAATTACGTTAGTTGGTAAATCGATTAAAACTTGTGTGTTTGCACAATTATTTTTCAAGTGTTCTATGATGGATTTTGAGAAGAAAAATTTTCAAAAATATGCTAAGTGTTGATGCTTAATCGATTACATGGATAATGTATTCAATTAAGTCTGTTAAAGATTTGAAAATTGTTTCATGCTTGTCATAATTGTCTCAATGGTTATATTTTTGAATGTATTGATTAAGCATTATAAGCAAATCGATTACATTAGTTGAGCATTCAATTAATTGCTTTGACTGTTGTTGATCTTTTATAAGAGTTTAATGTAACCGATTAGATTAATAGCGTAATCGATTAAAATGTGTCAGAATTGACTTACTCTATATATAGACGCATTGATTGAATTTCTGTAGAAAAAGAAAGAAGAGAATTGAGTTTAACATTTTCATATATCTGATTTAGATTGAGTTGCATATTCTTACAGAAGTGATTAAACGCTCCAAGAAAAAGAAAATTACCGTGGTGTACAAGTCTTGAAGATTTCTTGAGAGACAAGGCTGACTCATTTGAAGAGTCTGATCCTACTGCACAATTAAGGTGCTTGATGTGTGATCGGGAGTTTCGCAAACGCTAACTGTTGTTGTTTCCCTGTGCGTGTTGCCAGGAAGAAGAACGTGTGGTTCTTGACTTTGAGAAGGTTCTCAAAGGGGTGACTACAGGAGAGGATTGTTCTTGTTGCAAGTCTTTTGTATTTTGGCTATATTAGATTAGTGAGTTAGAGAAGTGATTTACATTTTGACATTATGGTCACTGTAAAGCCCTTGTTGTAAAAACTCAGATCTTTATAGTGCAATCGGCTTTCAATCTCGGGTTGATTGGAAGGACACTGGATGTAGGCAGTATTGGTCGAACCAGTATAAAACTCATAGTTTGAATTTTCTTTTCCCTATCTCTCTACATTAATCGATTACTGACGGTCTTTGTTCGATACGCATATTGTTACATTGCGTACACTTTTATTTGTTGTTCAAGAAAGTTTAAAAACTTATAATATTTGCGGAAAAAATTTCAGAAGCATTCATTTTTATAAAACACCAATTCACCCCCCTCCCTCCTTGTTGGTGTTGAGAAACAAAGCACATCTTTTTTAATAATAACTAACATACATGAGACTAGGGATGGCAAAAAAACCCGTGTCCGCGGATACCCGTTGAAATGTGGTTCCTTGGCCAAGGGCTTTATGACCACCTTGAGCAAGATGGAAGTCATGTGCCTACTGAAAAAGTTGATAAGTGGAAACAAGTAGNTTTCCANTTGTGTTCCCTATTATGGCAATCAGTGGAACCCAACCTTCTTATATCTCTGAGGGCTTTCAAAACTTGTCACTCCTTTTGGAAGAAAGCTCAAAGCATTTATGCCAACGATATTCAACTTCTCTATGACACTGCGAACAAGCTTGCATCTCCTAAAATGACAAACCATGATATGGTGTCCTTTATTTCTTCCATGAGATGAAGTTTTCAGAGCTTAAAAATCCACCTAAGGTTATCGCACCCGATATTTAGGTTTGAATTTTCGGAATCAGAGGAATTTCCATCAGTATCTATGTCTGTGAAGAACGAAAACTGGTGGCGAGAGTTGATTGATCCAAAAGTTGATACTTTTATGTACTGTGTCAAAAAACCAAAGAGCAGAAAGTTGAAAACTTCATCTCATGGAAGAAATGATATTGATTCGGTGGTGCTAGACGTGGAACTACGTATTGGTATTGTTGAGAATCGTCGGCTAACGGAGAACATGGGTATGTCCCTAGCAATATATGTTTCTGATGATGGATCAAATGCAATACAACAAGACCAGCTCGAGGAGGTTTCAAATAAAGTAGTTTTAGAAGTTGAGCAGGAGCAGGTTTCAAATGCAGTATCAGATCCGTCTCAGTGTTGTGTCTCATCAGTGTCTAATCATGATGAGACACGTGGAGTGCAGGAAGTTGATCATGATGAGACACATGGAGTGCAGGAAGTTGATAATGAAGAGATTTCAAATGCAACTGTGGTGTATATTGGTGAAGATTGTGTCCCTGCAATTTCTGACCATGATAATGGGGCACTTGGTGTGCTAGAAGACGATGTTTCAAATGCAACTATTTTGCATACTAACGAAGGTCATGTCTCTCTAGTTTCCGAGCATGATAATGGGGTAGATGCAGTGCAACAAAATATTGTGCAACAAGATACTGTGCAACAAGATAGTGTGCAACAAGATGTTGTGCAACAAGATACTATGCAACAAGATGAGGTTTCAAATGCAATAATTATACATCCTATTCCAGATTTTGTTCCATATGTACCCACGAATGAAGGTACAAGTTCAATGCAACAAGCTGAGGAGAAAGAAAAGTTACTAAGTGAACGCTATGACCCAGATATGCTTGCTCGGTGGAAGAAGTGAATGTTTTATCATTCTCACACATACTAGTCTATGGATCTTGAAGAAGTGGTAAAGGATGAAGACAGTGAGGATGAAATTAATGAGGACGCTCGAGTAATTGAAGATAGAAGAAAACTTGAGCTTCTTGGTCTTACTGAGAATCAGAAGCGGTTCATAACTATGTGGAACTCTTTTGTGAAGAAACATCGTGTGCTAGTAGATGGCCATGTGAATTAGGCATATGAAGCTTTCACAAAATATCATTATGTTGAGTTTGTCAATTCCATCCCATTAAACTGGTCATGGAGATTGTTTATGATAAAACTATATGATTATGGTCTTCTAAAGCCAAACATTGTGGTTACATGTTATGCTATTCTCAAACAATATAGAGAACAGAAATAAGATGCAAAAGTTAAGGCCTTTCCTAACCTTTTTCTCAAAATAAAAGAAACAAATGACAGAAAAAAACTTGTGTTGTGTTACTACCTTCAAACTTTTAATTGCTCTCTTTGTTGTACTATTACTACCTTTCAACTTTCAATTGCTCTCTTTGTTGTGTAAAGCTGAAGAAATTTGCAGGCTACCAGTTTCATATTTTCTATTTATTTCTGTTATAGTGTGAAACATTATAATTATAGTACATCAACAGCCTGCATTTCTTAATCCATGGAAGGTCCAAATTCATGGGTAATTGACTCAGGTGCTTCTGATCATATTTTTGGTAATACCTCTTTGTTCTCATATATTTCTTTTCGAGAGAAACCTCATTTCATAACCCTTGCAAATGGATCTAAAACTTCCTCCAATGGAGTCGGTCATGTTTCCTTGTCTCCCTCCCTCTATCTCAACTTTGTCCTTTTTGTCCCTAATTGTCCTTTTCATTTAATTTCCCTAAGCAAGCTGACCAAAATGTTAAATTGTTCAATAACCTTTGATCATAAATCTTTTTTTATACAGGAGCATGGTTCGGGGAGACGGATTGGAGAAGGATATGAAGTTGGCGGATTATACCATTATGGATCTCGTCCAAGGGTGTCCTGTGTTGCTGCTCCTAATCCTAAAGTGCTACATGATCGACTTGGCCATCCTCATTTGTCCAAATTAAAAAAGATGTGTCCTGAACTTAGTGGTCTCCAAACCTTAGAATATGAATCATGTCAATTAGGAAAACATGTTAGATCTTCCTTTCCTAAAAGGTCTCAATCAATATGTAATTCTAGTTTTTCCATTATTCATTCTGATATATGGGGACCTAGTCGTATCTCCTCCTTTGGTTTTAGATATTTTGTTACCTTTATTGATGAATATTCAANATGTACTTGGGTTTATCTTATGAAAAATCGTTCTGAATTGTTAGCTATCTTTACATCTTTTTTGAATGAAATCAAGAATCAATTTGGTCAAGTAATCAAAATATTAAGAAGTGATAATGCAAAAAAATATTTCTCATCCCCCTTTTCTNCCATCTTGAGTTCCCATGGTATCTTACATCAGTCTACTTGTCCTCATACACCACANCAAAATGGTATAGCAGAACGAAAAAATAGACACTTGGTTGAAACTGCTCGTACCCTTTTGCTNGGTGCCCATATTCATGTCTATCACTGGGGAGATGCCATCTTAACTGCATGTTATCTTATTAATAGGATGCCCTCCTCCTCTCTTGATAATAAAGTCCCTTTCTCCATTTTGTTTCTAATGATCTTCTCTTTCATACATCTCCCTGAGTGTTTGGTTGTATATGTTTTATTCATGACATGTCTCCAGGTCTAGACAAACTCTCCGCTCGCGCTCTCAAATGTGTCTTCTTAGGCTATTCCCGACTTCAAAAAGATATCGGTGTTACTCTCCTGAAACTAAGAAGTATTACATGTCTGCTAATGTCACTTTCTTTGAACAGACTCCTTACTTCTCTCCATCTGTTCAAGATGTTTCTATCCTCCAACAAGTCCTTCCTATTCCGTTTACTGAGTCAAATAGCTCCATTGTCTCTGTCATTCCAAGTGTTGATCACCATCCTCCTACACCCGGTTCTCCACATACTGAGATCATCCCACACAGGGCCCCAATGGATAGTCCACCTCCCCAAGACAATGGTGAATCTCCTGCTTCAGATTCTTCTCCCTCGTCACCTCCTCCCACGCCTCCTGGTGCAAATGATTTAACATGGCCAATTGCCCTCAGAAAAGGTACTTGTTCCACTCGAAACCCCCATCCCATTTATAACTTTCTTAGCTATCATCGATTGTCGCCCTCCTATTTTTCTCTTTTATCCTCAGTGTCCTCTGTTGTTATACCCAAGAATGTCAAAGAAGCACTT
>NC_028356.1:25074493-25092997 GCF_000741045.1 Vigna radiata var. radiata
TTATATTGTGTCTAGGTTACTCTAATTATCATGTACTCTTATATCAATTTATTATTATAAATAGAAGATTATGAGAGAGATCAATCAAGCCCTCTAGAATTATTTTACAGTTTAATTCTGAAGTCAAACAAAGTCCCACATCAAGTAAAAGAAGGGTTCAGCATGAGTTTATATACACACAGATACCTCCATTGGAAAGAGGCCTTTTGGAGTGGTACCAAAAGTAAATCTGTGAGGACTTGACCCAAAACGGACAATATCTTACTAATGTGGAGATATGTGTATATCAAACCTCCACTCAAACTAAATATTGTTAAAAGAAAATAGTATTGACCATTATCTCTACTCTATTTTTGTTAAAGCAAAGAAATTTTCACTCAAAAAAAAATAATATTGTAAGTAAGCATTGTCTATGCCAAATTATATCTTAAAAGGATTTTTTCTTAAGCAAATATATATTGAGTCAAGCTAAATCTTTTTCTTTCTTTTTCTTTTTTTTCTATGTTGTTTATTTGTTTGTTTTTTTAATTAATTTAATTATGATTGTTATTAAATGTGATGAATGAATGAAATCGATATGAATGGAAATATACGATATTATTATTGTTATAAGAAGGTAATTATTTTTAGGGAGAGAATAATATATTGAGATATATAGGTTGTATATTAAATTTGAAATTTCGGATGAAATATCCACACATATATAAGTCTATATATTGAATTTGAAATTTTTTATGAGATATCCACCCATGTATGAGATATCCACACATATATGAGTTTTTAAAGTAATGATATATCTTATTTTGTGAATTTCTGTTATTTATCAATTATGATAATCAAATATTACACCTAATCATATTACAATAAACAAATAACAATGAAAATGATATATATTTATATTTTGGTTTTTATTTTTCTTTTAAAAATGATGTAAATATAATAGAATTAATTATAAAAAGAAGAAGAAAGTTTCTTTTATAAAATTTTAAAGGAGAATCTAAATATTTTATAAATATTTTTGTATTTTATATTAATTAGTAGTAATGTAACTATTATCGGCATATTTTACAACTTTGGTCTCTTATCTATAATGTTATAAATTATTTTTAATTTCAATTACAGTTTTGGCTTTTCAATTTATTCCGTCCAATACTTAATTTATTAATTTACTCAAAATTAAAAATAGTTATTTATTGCGTATAAGTAATTGTTGTGTATAAAAATCAATATTTTATGTAGAAACGTAGTCAAGAGGATAACTAAATCGGTATAGTTAAAGTTTTCTTTTTGCCTTGATAGTTAAAATACTTTTCCTTTTTTATGCTTTATTTATTCCCTGCCATATTATGCGTTGTCTATCCCATCAAATATTTATGTTAAATATTCAAGCATAAGAAGAAAAAGAAAAAAATTGCGATTGTAAATTAAAAAGAAATTAACAGATCGAAATCTAAATAAGAGAATTTAGATAAAAAAAATATAAAAAACTAAAAATTTATACAATTTAGTCTATTTTCTTAAAAACAATAGAAAACAGTAAATACCGTCTCACTGATTAAGGCTGTGTTTGGTAGGGAACCGACCATAGCAGGTTTCAACGAGAAAAGGATATTTTTGGGACACTCAATGTCTGTGACAACTTTTGTCTTTTTTTATTTTCTTAAAAAGGAATAAGTGATCTCACTTCATAGTCCTACAGTCATCTTCTTTAAAACTATCCACCCATTTCCATTTTTTTCAGACAGATTAATACAATAAAAAAAAATACCAAAATGATGATAATAAAAATTTGATTAAAATAGCTAAAGATGTTTATTTAAAAAATTAAAAAAAAATAAAAATACAGAAAAGTAGTGTAATAAAATGGATTTAATATATATTTTTCTTTAAATTATTATAAAAATTATGTCTAATTTCTACTTTAAATTTTAAAATATTTTATTTTTGTGAAATTTAAGTAAAACATTCTTCTCTCTGTATATAAATATTTAATTAAAATTTAACATAAAATTTTGTTTGTCACACAAAAAAAAAATCTATGTATTATTTATTGGAAAAATATTTCACATTAACTTCCATGAAATATTAAAACTAAATATTTTATATTCTAATTCCGAACAAAACAGAATTTTTTATAATAGTTTTAAAGTTAAAACATATTTGATTCTAATAAATTTTAAATTCGATGGCTATTTTTTTTCTATTTATCACGAATTTTCCTTTTAAATTTTATCATACTAGTTTGAATATTTTTCATTTAGTCTATTTCAGAAAAGAAAATAAATATTGTGTCCTTGTCATTGATAATGAATTTATCGCAGCAATGGTTGATATTTGTGTGTGATCGACTATTTGAAATATTATTTAAATTTTCTTATTTTATTTTATTTAGTTTATCGTGTAAAAATCGTAAGTGTCGGTGGTTTGATTGGATTATGAAATTAAGTGGGTATATAGAACACTCTAGAACTTCAACCTTACTAGCAACCATTAAATTTGGATGCATATCTCTACGGCACATTTTGTGGACCCTTGTATCAATGTATCGGTAGACATTAAGAGGCTAACAAAGTTAAGTTTTTAACTTAAGTGTTTTTTTTTTCCTACTTTTATTATTATTAGGACGGGACATAATTTAATAAACTGTACTAAATTACAGTTATTTATAATATATTATACTTAAAAAATTAAATTAGTGTAAATTAAAAATTATTTAAACTATTCTTTATTCAGATTTTAAAAAAATGAACTTTATATTATTTTAGTGCAATTAACTGTTTTAATCTATTATATAACTTTGCTGTAACTATTAATACACTAAAAAAGAGTTATAATAATTAGAGTTGTTAAAATGGGCAATCGAGCTCGATTTTGTCTGGTCATTACGGATTGGTCACTTAGTAAGTCAATCTAATTCGGTTTATTTATTAGCGAGTCAGAAAAATTCGAACACTTAGTAAGTCAATCTAATTCGGTTTATTTATTAGCGAGTCAGAAAAATTCGAACCTGACCTGACTCACCATGGGTTGATAGGTAAATGGGTTGACTTACTGACCCAATTAATTACATTTTTTTAAAATAAAAGAAATTACAAAATTTTTATAATCAAATCTAAACAAATTTCACTCCCAAATTACATTTTGATGTTTAATTAATTTTGAAAATAGAAAACCTAAATAATTTTTTCAAGCAAAAAAATAATAAATATTTCTTTATAAAATTAAAATTGAATTTTAATAAAATAAAATTAGGTAAGTGGGCCGATGGATCAACTCAGTCTACCACGGATTCATCCCGCATGAGTCGAGTTTAAATGAGCCGGGTTGAAATCTGATCTGCATAAAAATATATATTTTTTACAAACTCAACCTGATTCAAACCTTGATAGACTGGGTTGATAGCTGTAATAATAATTTTTAGAAATGAAACTCTACTCCAACTATTTGATATAAATGTTTTTCATTCTGAAATTATCCCATTTGCAACTATTAAAGAATTTTATGTCTTTATTTTATAATAAAAGACATTTAAGAAAACAAACAGTTATAATAATGTCTTTTAAAATGTTTGTTTGTTTTGTTAGTAGAGGAAAGGAAGACTATCAATTCAGAGTTATGGCATCATTGTGCTGGACCTTTAGTGTCTTGTGATAAAATATTATTTTTACTATTCAACAAGTTTTCATTAAAAAGGGAAAGTGTAGTAATCCAATAATTAGTTATTTATGATATTACTTGGAGTCTCCTAATTTTAACTTTTATGTCTTGACACGTGAATAGTTCACTGTATATTATAAATAAATTAAAAAATAGTCTATTAATATGTACTATATTATAATTGAACTAAAAAAATATTCACTTCAGTTAGTTTAAATTATTTTTTAGTTTGTTTTAATTCATCTAAGCTATTTTATAGTTAATTATAAATTTTTATATTATAGTATAACAATGGGATTTTGACTATGGAGATTAATTATATAATATGAAAGTATAAGGAAACTACTGAAAATCTAAGTTCTAGATATTGAATTACAATTATTACAAAAAAATTTCATTGCAATACAAGTCTTGGTTATATCTTCTTGAATCTTGATTTCTCTTAACTTGATTTGGACATAATCAAAACTCATCTTCATCATTTTATTAACATTCTCCTCCTTTTTTATGATAATCAAAAACTTCTTTGCTTTAAAACTTTTAGTAATAATATGGATAAAAACACAATTTATGAAAGAAAAGAGTACTAATGAATAAATACAGATAAATTAGCTTTAAACATTTTCTCCCCCTTTTTGAAGAATAATTGATTAAAAACGCTATTTTTCATAAAACGCTTAAAAATACACAGAATGGACCAAAATGCAATCCTAAGAGATTTCTAAAATTCTTAGATATCTTCTAATGTTTACCCCTTTAGATATGTCTCCAATTTCATTGTGTAATTATATTTTGTTGAGATCTTCATCTTGAGGATTGTCATCATTCTTCGCTTCGTTTGTTGTCTTCTGCAAGTCTTCATCATTAGATGCATCTGATTCATCTGATTCAAGAGGTTTTGCCTCAAGGTCCACAGTTTCATCAAAGACAACATGCACAAATTCTTCTATTTCAAATGTTTTCCGATTGAAAACTCTATATGTTTTGCATGTTAGAGAATATCCAAGAAAAATAGTTTCATCGGCCTTGGAATAAAATTTTCTTAAATTTTGTTTTTAATTTAAAAAAAATTCTTAAATGTTAAACATTAGGTACCCAACTACTTTGTATGGGTCCTTTGGGTTAGATTGAAAAAACTTGAAATCATTTTACAATCCAAACATATCTACCACTTGGAACACCATAATGCTTAATCTTACATTTAGTTGAAGTATGACCCCTTTTCATACAATAAAAGCATGATACAACTCTTGTGTTCCTATAAGTTGTTTTCTTTTTCTGCCCAAGTTCTACGGGTTCTATTATTATGTTTATTTTTAATTTTAGGAACATGCTTATTTTTAACAACCTTATTTTCATTATTTTTTCTATATTCTCTTAAGGTTGTTTGTTCTAGTAGTTTCTTAAAATTTTTGCAAGATGCACATTCATCACTAGTACTAATTTACCCTTTTCAAAATATAAAATTTTATTTTTCAAATCTTTATTTTCTTCAAAAATATTTTCAAAATTTAATTTTAATTTTTTATTTTCTTCAAGAATATTTTCAAAAGTTAATTTTAATTTTTTGAAATCCATTTTCAATTTCTTATGAGCTTTATCTAATTTTTCAGATTATACTATTAAAGTAGCATAAGTTTCATGCATTTTCATTATATTGACCATAATTATCAGAATTGCTAGATGTACTTACTTGGCTTCCAACATCGTCGACTGCCACTAAATAAATGTTTTCTTCTTAATCAGAATTGCTCAAGTCAGAAATTGTTTTGTTGTCATCATCCCATGCCATGTAGGCTTTTTTTTCTTGAAGAACTTCTTTTCTTTTATTTCTTCACCCTTCTTTTGATTTAGGTAGTCAGCTTTTACGTGCCCCTTTTCTCCGCAACCATAACATCTATAGTTTGAGGAAAATTCTTGGTTTTCTCTCTTTTCGTATTTGAATCTTCCTTTGTCTTTTGAGTTCATGAACCTGTTGAGCCTTTTTATCGTGAGTCTCAAATTTTCTTCCTCATCTGAGTCTTCATCTTCTATTTTTCTTTTGCTCATTTCTACCTCAGATTTTAAGGCTAGAGTCTTTTTCTTAGTTTTTTCTTTTTCTTCATCTAGTCTTCCGAGATCAAGTTCATGCTCCCTCAACTTTTCGAATAATGTCGTCATAGTCATTGTGTTGAGATTTTGTGATTCAAAAATTGCAGTCACTTTCGGTTGCCACGAACTGTCTAAAGATTTCAAAATTTTGATATCAAGTTCATCATTTTCGAAAGATTTACCTAATCCAATGAGATGGTTAATGATGTTGGTGAAGCGTTTCTGAACGTCTGAAATTGTTTCTCCTTGCTTCATCGTGAACATTTCGTATTCTTGGATTAAGATATTCTTTGTCGCTCTTTTTACGTCATTTATACCTTTGTGGGTTACTCTCAGCACTTCCCGCGTCTCTTGAGCAGTCATACAAACAAAATTCCTGTAAAGCTCGTCAATAGTTAAAGCAGATGAAATAATGTTACGAGCTTTTACATCAATTTGAAACCTTTTCTTTTCTTCAGTAGACTACTGAATACAGGGCTTTGGTTCCTACATATTATCAGTATTAATAGAAGGACCAAATGCAATAACTTCCCAAATATCACAATCAATATACTCAATAAATATTTGCATTCTAACATTCTAGAATGCATAATTTTCACCTGTGAATAGAGGTGGCCTATTGATAGAAGCATCCTCTGTAAAAGTTTGATATGATCCTGCCATTTGAATAACTATTAAATCGAGCTCTGATGCCAATTGTCAGTGCGGCTGCAGGGGAATGGTTAGCGTAGGATAACAAACCAAGAGGGGTTTTAATACAAACGTGTGCCTTTTATAATGTCCACTCAATTAAACTTACTAAGCATATAATAATAACAAATAATAAGAGTAATGTTGAGAGAAATTTGCACAGAAGATTTTATCTTGGTTTGGATCTTACCAATCCTACGTCCAGTCGCTTATCTCAAAACAAGATAAACAGTTCACTACTCACAAAATAATTAAAAATTACAATCTCAAAGAAACAATTTGTAAAAGTTTAGAAAACACCTCTCTTGATACCACAAGAGATGAACTTGAACCTCCTTTGAGTCTTCACAAAGGATGAAACACTTCCTCCGAATACTTCACGAAGGATGAGTTCCTCTTCCTAAACACCTCCTTAGACGCACCAAGGATGAACCAACTATTCCTTTGTCACCGTACCAGCACTTCACCAGCTCCACAGATGAGAGTTTCTCAAGCCAAACAAGAACATACAAGTCTCAATGATTTTTTAGTACTAGAGCACAAAGGAAGAGTTGTTGTTCATGGAAAATGAGAGCCTATTTATAGACTCAATCAAATACTCTTCCGTTCTTCGTTTCTAGCCATTTAACGCTTTTAATCGATTAATATTATTGTTAATCGATTAAAATGAGTACAAATACTAGTTTTAACAGCTAGAAAACTCCAACGGTCACCTTTAATCAATTAAAAGGTATTTTAATCAATTAGCTAATAGATTAAAAGGTATTAATCTATTAAATCAGAGAAAGTTTGAGTTTTCAGCTTTTACTATGTTTAATCGATTAATATTAGTTTTAATAGATTAAAACAGTGCAATTTTGACTCTAGACATCAATTATATAATATGAAAGAACAAAGAATCAAAATCACTGAAGATCTAAGTTCTAAACAGTGAACTACAATTATTACAAAAACTTTGCATTACAATACAAATCTTCACAACATCTTCTTGAATCTTGATTTCTCTTGACTTGATTTGGACATTATCAAAATTTCATCTTCATCATTTTCCTAACATTGTCCACTCCTAACTACTAATACTATTATTATTATTATTATTATTATTTATTATTATTATATTTAGGTGTTCTATTAATAAAATATTCAATCATATTTCTCGATTTTAAAATGTAACCAGTTTGTTAATTTTTTAAATAAATTAAAATAAATATGATGATAATATATATATATATATATATATATATATATATATATATATATATATATATATATATATATATGTATGTATGTATGTATGTATATATGGAAATATAAAATAATTAATTAAATTAATATAATTAATAACATTTGTACTTAAATTATTATCAGTTATAACATTTTATATGTTATAAATCCTAGATAACTAAATTTGAACCAAATCTGTCTAACTCTGTTTCACTTAATTACTAAGAAATATTAGAAATGATTGCAGTGTTAGTATTCTATTTTTCTTACTTTTACATACAAAACAATTTAATTGTATAAATATTTTAATAATGAATTGAATAAATAAGATATTTAATTATCAATTGGAGTAAGAAATATTTTTGTTAGGATTCTTTCTAAAATAATTTGATCTTATAATATATTTTAATTTTTGTTCCAATTTTCGAGGTTTATCATATCTGATTTCTTTTTTCTCACACTTACTTTTATAATTTTTGTTTGCCTAATTTTAGTTTTATATGTTATAATTTTATTTTCCATTGTTGCAAATTTTAAAGTTAATCAGTAATAATATCTTGCAAATTTTGTATTTGTTCACTAAATTTCTTCAAATTACAAATTGAGTTTTACGAGGTATTTTTCAATGATATAAGTGTCCAAATTACAAGCCAAATTTAATTTTCATCTCGTTTTGGAGTACCTAATTCTTACTTTTGTAGTATGAGTTACGTTCATGCCTTACTTGTTGGGTTTGAAATTTATTGATCTTAAAAACAATCCTCATAATTTGATATCATGAGATTGTTAATAGAGTTTGTCTTGGATATCAATTTAGTGAAGAAGCGGAATATTTTGGGTTTTGTTTATGAAAAAAGAAAGCAAAAAAGAAAAAAAGAAAAAGAAAGAAAGATTATTTCTTCAATGTTGCAAGACCTAATTTGAATGAACTAAATTTTTTAATTAGAGTTGTCTGAAGGTTGATTTGGTTCTTAAATTTGTAAGACCTGTGTCGTTTTGTCTCTTTTGGTTGACAATTGTGTTTTATTTTCTTACCGTATGAATTGTAATTGTATATTTGTTGTCGTAAGTTTCAAATCTCTTTTTTTAATATATATTTTTTCTCTCATAAAATTTATATTTATATTCTTGTTTGTTTCTATATTACTTATTCATGTTATACTTTTGTTTTAAACCTTGTAAATGCCACTTTTAAAATTTATACTTGATTATTGATAATTTGACTCTTGTAAGAAAGAAATAATGAAAGAAAAAAAAAATTGTTTACATACGTTGACATAAGTTATGTGTAAGTACGAGTGAAACGTAAAGTATACACATGAAGATGTGCAGTGAAGTCTATTATTTTATATGACAATTTAATTTGAAGTATGATACGCTAGTATAGTCAAGGGAAACGATAGTGGTTATTTTCATCTATAAGTAGTGGTTCCGCAATTGAGGTATATATAAGTGAGGCAACATAGGGTTGGCTTTTTGTCTCGGTTTTATCTGAGGCAAAAAGGGATAGGATTTTTCCTTGGTTCCTACTAAACTGAGGTAGTTTGTCGGACTCTACTGCCTCAATTAGGACCTGAACTGAGACAATAGAGTGTTTTTTATTTTTTATTTATACTTTCTGTTTCGCCAACTTTTCTGCCTCTCGCTAGACCGATCGGTTGTGACATGCATCCACTGTCTGGGTTTCTTCAAATGTGGAAACCGCACAACCAGACCCAACCGCAAAAGAAAATACACAAGCAAGACTATGAGATCAAAAATCCATCTCGAAACGAAAATCCTAAATCCTCAAATTGCAAAATCAGATAACAAGAACAAAAATTCCCAAAACCAGAGAACAATTAAAACCCTAATTGCAAATCTCAAGATGCGCCTAAGTTGTCGAACTCGCCTCCCTTCCAATAGAAACGAACCAACACTGAGAAGTGAAAGGGAGTTTTCCCTCCATGCAAAACACGAACCAGATTTGGAGAAGAGGAAAAATAAGTTTGCGCCTCTCTCACTACGAGATGAAACAAAACGAGAAAAAAAAAAAGACGAAGATGGGTGTTTCCCCCTTCTTGTGAAGCTGTGACAGAGAAGTGAAGAAGAGAACAAAACATTTCGCGGAGAGAACCCCAAGGGCGAGAGAGAGTAGAGGCGCAAACCTAAACGAAGGTATTGTATAAAAGTTCCTATGTACGCGAAATTTAGACCTAAACGCATGTTATTACCTTGGTCCATGGGTAAACTGAAGCATAAAACGCGTACAACATCGGCTAAGAGGGAACAAGAAATTAAAACGTTCAGTTTCAGAGGATTAAAACGTTCAATTTTAGAGGACGTGTGTTTGTGGCGGGACATAATGAATTAGAACGTTTGGTTCAGAGGATGTCTGGTTCTGGCAGGAGATACTGCCTCGGTTTTGAGCACCAACAAAGGCAGTATAGTTGTTCGACATTGGTTCTCAATGAACCGAGGCATAAAGGTATGAGATACTGCCTCGATTTTGAGGTAGTATAACCGTTCATCATTTGTTCTCAATGAACCGAGGTAGAAGGATCCTACAACATGGGCTAAGAAGGAACCGAGGAACGTTCGGTTTCAGAGGCTGTGTGCTTGCAACAGGACAAAATGAATTAGAACATTCGGCTTAGAGGATGTTTGGTTCTGACATGAGATACTGCCTCAGTTTTAAGCAGCACCAGAGGCAGTATAGCCGTTAGGCATTAGTTCTCAATAAACCGCGACATAAAGGCAGGAGATATTGCCTTGGTTCTGAGAAGCAACCGAGGAAGTATAACCGTGCGACATCTTTTCTCAATGAACCGAGGCATAAGGATCCTACAGCATGGGCTAAGAAGGAACTGAGGAACATTCGATTTCAGAGGATGTGTACTTGTAACAGGACAAAATGAATTAGAACGTTCAGTTCAGAGGATGCCTAGTTCTGGCAAGAGATGTTGCCTTAGTTGTGAGCAATAATAGAGCTAGTATAGTTGTTCGACATCGATTATCAATGAACCGAGGCATAAAGGCAGGAGATACTACCTCGATTCTGAGAAGCAATCAAGGCAGTATAATCGTTCGACATCTGTTCTCAATGAAATGAGGCATAAGGATCCTACAACATGGGATAAGAAGGAACCGGGGAACGTTCAGTTTTAAAGGATGTGTGCTTGTAACAAGACATAATGAATTAGAACATTCGGTTCAGAGGATGTCTGGTTATGGCAGGAGATATTGTCTCGATTTTGAGCAACAACAGAGGAATTATAGTCGTTCGGCATCGGTTCTCAATGAATTGAGGCATATAATGTCTCCATAACTACGAAAATGCCACAGCGTTTTTATACGCTTCGGTTTTTGTGAAACCGAAGCGTATATAACGCGTTAAAAAACTAATTTTTTACTAGTGATAGGAATAGATGGTGGTGGTGATCCTCAACTTGATGTAGCTCAAACTTTATTATGGTAATTGAAACGCATTGTCGCAATTGCATGTTGCTTTTAGCTCAACTCTAAAAACTTTCTGCATGCTTAAAGGTTTAGCATGGACCAGGTAGTATGAACATGACTGAATCAGGTGGTTGTGCATTTAATGAAAGGGTGTCGTGCAAGGTTTGTTCTTAAATCAGGTTAACAGGTTAACTTTCTTGTTTTGGTTAGTTTAGGTTAGCTTTCTTATTTTGGTTGGTTGGAGGGAAGGCTAGTAGGTATATGGATTCTTTTTCTCTAAGGTTTTATATCTTTTGAGGTTGCTTACAATATCAGCATTAGGGAAAGACCTATTCATCTTAATCATCTTCAAATGTGAGGGCATAAAAACATATATTTGCCCAGGTTTTTAATAATGCTTCTTATATTCTTTTATCACAATTTCTCCTTACATAAAGAATGATATGGTCTCAATGCAAATTGGTGAAAAAGTTTATCTTACTAACCTGGAGGAGTGCGAAAATCATTTGTATGGACAAATTTTTTTAGCAAAAAGGGATAAACCTGTCACACATTTATATCTTTGTAAGATGCTTGATGTGGCCTAAAAGCATTTGGGTCAATGGAAAATAATTATTCTTTGCAAATGATTCTATGAATTGGCTTTTTCTTCGCTTGAGGATATGAGAAGGGTTTTGACAGGTGGAGTTTGGAAGTTGTCTCCCATAATCCTTATAAATCTCACGAAAACCCAATTTTGGGTGTGCACACATGGCCTTCCTTTGGAATATTGACAATCAAAGGTGATTTTTTGAATTGTGCATGGCATTGATACTCCCTTGTTTTTAAATGATTACTCTAAGAATAAGTCTCAATGTCTCTTTACACTTTTCTTGGTTGATGTTGATTTGTTATCTGATTTACTAGATAAGGTGGTTGGTGCCCAAGATGGGAATTAGGACTCTCTAGGTTCAGTTTTAAAGCATTTAGAGGTTGTTGTGTAGTCTATATTGGAACATGTTGTGCAGCCTATTTTGGAGTCTATTTTGGATCCTATGTTGGAACTTGTGAGTAGACATATCGAAGTGAGCTAGAACCCATGAGTTAACCTAGCTCAGTACGAGTTTGAGTCGATCAAAATAGGGAAAATAAAATATTTACTGATTATAGGTCAAAATGGGTTTAGCTTACTTAACCCACTAGTTATGCACGTTCAAATCGGATTATAGTGAGTGGAATGATAACCCATATATATTTAAAAAGAAACTAACTTAATAAAATTAATTAATCAATAACTTGAAATCCCTAATTTTAATTTTCCTCCTTTTGTCTTTCTATACTCTGTTCACACAATCCCTTACTCCCCTCCTTTGATTCGTGCACCTAGAAAGTTGCATCTCCATTATGTTCGTTTTCTAGTCCGGTGTAACTACTCCACATCATCGGCGTTGATCACTTGTTTGCTGCGTATACTTGTTTAGCATATACTTGTTTATTATTGAATTTCTATCTTTCTATTTCGCACTTCCTTAGCATATACTTTTGCACCTGAATTCTCTATTTCGTTTTGCAAGGGAGGATGTGTCAGGCTTTGAATGTAAACTCATTTGTGTTGATGGATTTATCATATATCCTTTGGGAAACCTGTGGTTACAAAGACAAGGAATATTTTAGTTATTAGCCAAAGTGAGTATAACTTCTACAGTACTTCAAATGTCTTACTACTGCATTACATCTTCTTGGGAAAAATTGTGTTGATACTTGATATATATCGTTATACATTTCCTGTTAGATGAATATGGTCATTTCATTTTACTAACCATTTTGAAATATTATTTTTATTTTGCAAAATAAGTGAATTTATTATAGTAACTGAATTAAAATAAAGTAAACTCATTGTTAACTAAGGGATGTTTTTGATGTTGCAGTATTATAAATAGCACTTGGACTTTCTAACAATGCCTTTAGCTTTTGTTTACTTTTTCATTCCTCATGTAACTTTAATCCTTGAGTGTTATGTCTCTAAGATGTTAATATATGCAATAACGTTATTGTTGATGCGATCAAATTAATACTACTAAACAATAGCAACTTTAGTATTGCTAAGATAGTAACCAACAAAATAGAAAGGGTAAAGTTAATCCTAAGTCATTCCGACGAACACATAATTGATTCCTAACAAATTAGTTCTTATAAATACTATACAAAAGGGGTTAGTCAAGTAAAATAATAAAAGTAATAAAAGAAGATTAAGATAAACAAATTAAATAAAAAATTAGATAATAAAATAAAATAAATAAAGAAATAAAATGGAAACAAGATAAAATCGATTATAACTATAATATCAATAATATGTTGATTCTAATGCCTTTCAAAATAGGATTTATCATTAGTTATCTAAAGATGATCGTTCAATTAATTATTCAATGAGATTTTCAATTTAATGAAAGTAAATTCTCAATTAATTTGTTGTTATTCTTACTATTAAGTAAATTACATTTTTAATTAAAAGCAAGAACTTTGTAGATTAATCATAGTAAATTTAACCAAAGTACATTTTCAATTAAATATTATTATGCCTAATCATGTATATTCTTTTACCTCTTATATAAAATAAAAAGCTAATTAATCAAAATAAATTCTTGATTAATTCTTCTTAAAATTTTCACCTTTAATCAAAGTAAATTCCCAATTAATTTAAATTACTCATTAAATCACATGAAAGTTTCTAAATTTAATCAGAGTAGATTATCAATTAAAATTAAAAAGCATTGGACTGATATGATTGATATGCTATGTAGATTTAACATTATGCTAACTTACTACAATGTAAAAATCATTAGTTTTAATTGATTAAGAAGCAAAAGACGTAGATAAAAATAAATCACAACAAAAATCAAAAGAACAAACAAATTTATTCATCAAACCTCATTTGTTTTCCCTAAGTCTTTCTATATAATCAAAAGAACATGAAATATGAGAGAGAGGACAAAATAAGGGCCCCAAAGGGTTCCTAAGCTTCCCTAATTTGTTTTCCTAAGTCTTTCTATATAAAAGTTGGATTGAGTTTTGTTTTAGGTTTTTCTATTATTGTAATATTGTTTTTGATAATGCAATATACAATTATCTTCTAAATGATATAATATCTTCAGGATATATTTGATTATTATGGAGACCTAAAAATATTTGAAAAGATCTTTGCTGGATTCAAAAAGATTTGACAAATATTATATTTTGATATTTACTAATATAGTTAAATAAGGTAATTATTTAAAAATATCAAATAAAATATCTAAAGATCTATTTTCTCCAAATTATCTATCATAAGAATTTACCAATTATCAAAGCCTTTTTCTGCAAAAAAAAAAAAGAGAGAAAACTGCAAGATCTAATTTTTGATGCATGTTCTTTCTTCTTGACATAGCCAAATTTCTTCCTTTTTTTCATGCTTTTTTGCCTTTGTCTTGCAATGCTTGACTTGAATTCTTGTGGTTTTTTTTTATTATTTTTTATCCGTAGATTTGTCTTTAAGGTGTCATGAAACTTTAACTAATTTATTTTCACACATCCATGAGCTGAACTTAGCTACAACTACACTAAGACACCTTAAAACATCTAAAGAACATTTATGCAACTAAAAAGTTATTTTTAACATGTTTTTGTATCTCATGCTTAATAAACCCAATTATAACAAATTCTAATTAAAATATTCTTTTCAAGTATAAAAACTAATTAAGAATCCAAGATTAAAGGCTAAATGAGGGCATAAACTTGCACTCATCACAACCCAACACACCCATACACTTATCCTTTTGCACTCTTTGAAGAAATTTGGTAATTTCACAACATTATTTCGGATCAATATTCATATCAACATTAAACCAAAGGAAAATAACTTCACTTAAAACTAATCAACTAAATTCAGTTGTCAGGAATCATGCTAAAATGAGAACACTTTATTTCAAGCATACAAGTTAATCTTTTTAATTTACCAGGAAATCAAGTATGATAGATATCACTTGAGTTAAAATGTATGTTCTCTCACCAATGTTCTCTTAAGTGTTTAAGCTTGTGTTTTCACTCTAAATACTCATGTAAGTAAACACTATACCATAACTTAGCAAGATTTTAATACTCACATACTTTTAGAAAACATGCATTCAAGTGAAGACCTTTCAAAGGTTGTAATGTGGCCAAGGCAAACATAGGAAAAATTTAGGATATAAAGACTTAAAAAAATTAGGAAATAAAGAATTAAGGAGCAAATATTTTGGGAAAACAAATATATTAGTTTCTTACAGAAAGCAATTTTAATTTTTTTTTACATTTTGTTTTCCACTTTTACTTTTTGTTCTCTTTTTTCTTCCTTTCACCCTCTTTTTTCCAATAAAATATTTTTTTTCCTTTAGTAAATTTTATTATTGCACATGATATCCATCACTTATTCCTAACACAATCCATTTGTTCCTTCTTTCATCCTAAAAGGTAAGGGGGAAACATGGTCTTTTTTCTTTTTAAGGTTTTTTAGTAGCTTAAAACAAGAAAAAAAAGTTTAAGGCTCAAAAGGACTATCAATGAATTAATGTTAGGATAGACTTATTTGGTCAAGTAGCTAAAAATAAGAAATGTCTTAATCATATCAAATCCTACATATCTATCTAAATTGAAAAATAAAATAATCAAACTAAATATTATAGTATAAACAAAACATGAACAAAAACTAAATATTAAAATATAAACAAAACATGAACAATGCATTCAAGAAAGATAAGAATGACACATGGTGTTTCATCCATGACAATTAAACTCAAAAATCACAAGATTAAAAACATTTTCACAAAATATTCAAACAAATAATTCTCAAATTAACTCAATTAATAATTTATAATTATAAATCAATTACATCGACTTCTGATTAATTCAATAATCCATTTAGTATAAAACACAAATTTTAATACAAGATTATGATAATTTCATTTACTAAATCAAATCTTAATATCTAATGTCAATATGTTTTACTAACAAAGATATTTGGTGAATTTATTAAGAGAGATAAATAAATAAACTTGTGAGTTATAATTTTGTGTTGCATCACATTTTTCATGTTTGGCTTCTGTTGATCGAGATTGTCTCTCCAATTTAGATTCCAAAATCTATACAAATTTGGACTTTGAAAATGTCTTGCACTCATTAACTAACACTCATTTGACGTTTTTTTTCCTCTTATGATTTCTATTTGGACTTAAAAGATTTTAATTATGACTATTCTAAATTTTCTAATTGCACTTAAAAATTTATAAAAATTAAATCCTAAACGTTATGAGAAAATTTTCAAATGATAGAAAATACAGTGAAAGAAAATATTAAAAATGTAGAATCAAAGTAAATTTTATTATAGAAATACAAATATGTTATTTTTATGTTTTAATAGAGATATTTCTCATTCATAAACTCATCACTTTCATTTTAATTATGATATTTCCTTTTAATTATTACTTTCTTTGTATTTAATATTTTAGGTTACTATGTATATAATTTATAGATTTATTTAATTATAGCACTTACTATTTTTTGTGTGACTATCGATTTAATGTTTTGGGTATCTTCAAGAACTAGTATATAATCAAATGAAGGAAAAATAGAAGTATCTTCTTAATGAAAATGTTTTAATCCAAAGTAGAAAGATAACTTTAATTAAGATTAAACCAAATATATATATATATATATATATATATATATATATATATATATATATATATATATATATATTCTCATCCTCTCAAGATTGTTAAAAAAACAATATTTTCTCTCAACTTTTATAAATTATTTCAATTCTTAAAAAAAATATTAAAGCGCACTTACGTATGAAGGTCTTTTAAATATGTTTATTAAAAAGGTAAGTTTAACTTAAATATATAAAATTGATTTAGAAATTTACATTTATCTATATTTATTATATGGCTATATTTTTACATAATATTAAATTCCTAACATATTTTCACATCAATAGAGAACATTGAACACTTATAACGAGAAAATAAAAGTATGAGAATATATGAGAGATCAATATCAAGTGATACGATAAAAATAAAAAAACTTCTGCTATAATATATTTCAAATAACTCTAATACCATATTAAATAAAGAAAATTTTAAGTTTAATTTAATTTTACAAAACCTTTTTGTAATATAAAATTAATATATGTTAATATATTATTATTTAATTATATCTCTAAACAATTTGTGTAACACCCGGACACTGACAAGGGCGGGAAGTGATCTTCGGTGCAAGAGGCATGGAGTGTAAGAGACACAGACAAGGAGCGGCTACTGGCATGCTTCTAGTGGAAAGGACACATGGACGAATCGAACATACACCGAAATGAGAGGGATCTAGTAACTGTATAGGTATGAGACTATACAGTTGAAGGATAGCTTAAAGGAATTGATTTGGCTACTCATATCAACAAATGCATTTGCTTTTCGGTAGCCTACAAATGGTATCGTTGATGTGTGGGGACAGTCAACAGTCCCTGTAAATTGCCGGGACGTTACAATTTGGAATCTCTAAACATTAATATTATGGCCAACATTGCATGAAAGAAGTTTAAAATATATTTTAGACTACTTCAAAAAAAAATTTGGAACCTATAAAAATAAGTTAAAAATGTGATAACATTAGTGTTATCTTTTTTTAAGTTTTGATTGATTCTTATAAAAAGTTATTATTAAAATAAAATTCTTATAAAAATATATTTTATAAAAACATTTAACGTATGTATGAAAAAGCATTTCGATACTTGTATGTTGTGTTTCTTGATATGCGTGTAAATCAATAAAACAAAAAGATATATATAATCAAAACCATTGCATTAAAAAAAAAGACATTGTGAGAGAAGAACATTCTAGAAATGTTTATCTACCCTAAATTCAAAAGTTTCAATTAAAGGCTATGAGAAAAAGCTATGTCTCTCTACAGTGTAGACCTAAGCCTAACCAAGCTACTGAAAAGGTCTATCACTAGTACAGCGAGGGGCTTTTACCGCAGTTATTTTTCACTATAGGTCGCGGTTTACGAACCGCAGCATATTCAGCCGCGGTAGTAAGTCAGAGACTTTAGGCCGCAGTTACAACCGCGGTATATCAGTTTCGTAATATGTCGCGGTTGTCCAAAGAACCGCTGCCTAAATCCTTTTTTTTAAAAAAAAAAAAATTGTCCACCATATGCCGCGGTTGAACCGCGGCAGAAGACCCAGTTATATGTCGCGGTTCTTGCACTAATCGCGGCCTATAGTCTCTTTTTTTTGAAAAAATAAAATAAAACGAAACATTATATGCCGCGGTTCAGGTCACAACCGCGGCATATTCCCCTGCAGTTTTTTAAAATTGCAGGTCTGTTTTTGTGATATCCACTACCACAAAAACA
>NC_028356.1:25093497-25095090 GCF_000741045.1 Vigna radiata var. radiata
CAGGGGACCATTATGTCAAATCTTCACTTTTAGGCATTTTTGGTTTGGTTTTTGATGATTTTGGGTTTAGGTTGTGTGGTGGGGGGTGGGAAGCTTATTTTGGGGACCCCAAACTCACACAAATCAGACTTGGTCCCCTACATTTGAAATCATGGCTCCTTGTGCTCAAGTTTCTGTACACATTCTCAGTTTCTGTACATATTGTACAGATTACCAGGTCATATTTTCAAATTACTAACATTGTCAACTTCCTTATCCACTTAAATTACTAATTTTACTAGCAATGCCAAATTCCTTCCCCACTAAGAGGTCAAACATCATCTCTAACACTATGAACACAGTTTTCAAAACTATTAACTTAAGTTGGTTAATATCAGGTATATACAATCAACAATTGACATTACTTTACAATTAAGATAAATACAAAGAAATTGCGCGCAATATTCGTTGGATATAAATCATATGGGATTCAAATTACAATTGCTACACGTATATCGTTGTCTGTAACAATCAAACCTTACTACAATAGCATATTACATTGTTTGTCTAAATACATATGAAATTTATTTATTAATCATCTATACATATCCATGAAATCCTACAACAACCCATATTCGTCTAAGGCATCAAATATTCTCATGTTGTCGTTGTCTAGGATCCAGTATTTGACATAATTCTTCCGAATTTGACTCAATTCCTCCTAAAAATAAATACATGTAAACTTTAGATATAACTGACCATATCATCAAAATTGGTAACAATGATATCACATACTTACATTATTGTACTCCGGCATGCTCTTCCCATTGTATCTATCCTCTCCATCCCAAAGTTCCATGGATTTTAACATCATAACTCCACAATCATACCTTAAATAATACAACCATTTATCAATAAATCAGTCATTAAAACAAACAATGTTGAAAATCGCAAATATTTGAATACGATTATTAAAACAACTTACAGGTTTGGTTGGGGTGGGATATTTGCTTGTTTAACGCACAATGGACCTAAACTCCCCTCTGGTCTATTATACAACATCTCAAAGAATTTCCCCATGTTTTCACCCTAAGACAATAAATCATTAACAGGTATATTAACACATCATTAAATCACTTCAACAAAATTGATCCACAAAATGAACAATCATATCATACCACAAAATTGTCAATTCGTTTCCTATTTCTTACACCCTTCCCCATTGAGTCAATGACATATAGCTCTAATGTGCTAATTTTGACTGCATAGCACCACCGGTGCTGATCATGCAGAAAGGGCATAAACAGCTATAAGCAAACAAAAAACCCATGTCAATGCATCAACAATCAACATTTGCGAAACATTATAATTACATAATAAACTAACTAACTCACAAAGTCAGCATTCGGAATGTCTGCAAGACCAAATATATCAGATCTCATATACGACGTGTAACTATTAAGGGAGTACTTGTTTCGATATTCCGGACGTCGTCTTCCATAGTCAGCGAGAATATGGCCCTATGAACAATTACTAATGCATTAAGACAATGCACATTATTTCTACAAAGCTAATCATATAAAATAAATTGATATGTACCGCATATATGGAATT
>NC_028356.1:25102250-25106795 GCF_000741045.1 Vigna radiata var. radiata
CCTTCCATCAGATTTCAAATCATATTATTTTTTAATTTAAACAGACCCAATCACATTTTGACACCTGGCTAGTGTCAAAATGGTGTCAAATTCCGGTGTTGAAATATCATTTCGCAAATAATTATTAACTTATTACTTTGAAAGTTTTAGATAAAAAGTAATATCAATGTATTATGTGGTTGGATTCAAACTTCATTGGTGTTTATTTTTTCTATAGATTCAACAAAAAAAAGAAAAAAATATATATATATATATATATATATATATATATTGTAGAAAACTTGATAGAATCACAAATAAAATTTCCTGGCGTGTAGAGTCACTGTCCTTAAGGACTTATTCGCAGTGTATTGCGCAAGCTCCCTAGAATACAATAAGACCTTCTCAGAAATTTCTAAGGATCTCAGAGCTAGCAAGAATTTCTTAAAAGAGAAAAAATGAAACCTAGGATAATTTTAAGAAATAAAAGGAAGGAGAGAATGAGAGAAAGAAAAAAGAGAATAAGAGAACTGATGAATTTGGAGTGGAGGAGGTGCTCTATTTATAGAGCTCATGGACCAGGCCCATTATCCAAAAATCCAAAATATCTTTTAGAAAATAATATTTTTTTAATATATTAAAACGTTGGGAGCGTGCCTTTAGGGATAAAATCTTTAATGCAACCTTTGGAGGCAAGAGGCTTGTGGTCCAAGCTCAAAAAATTCTTCTGCATTTGATGGAAGCACGAGACTTGAAGTTGCATCATTCCATCGAGTCTTGCGGAAAAATCCAACACTAGATATTTTGCAATATCAGTGTAACGACATAATTTTTATATAAATCTCCCACATATTGCAAAGTATATACAAACGAAAGAGAAAATAAATTATTCTAGGTTTCACAAGATGTAATGCATCAGAACTAGTATAGCAAGCTATATGAATCAGTCTTAGATTAAGAAACTTAACACACAATATAGGTTGTATAGCAAGCTATATGAACCAAAGATACTTGAGTGTGTTAGAGGTTTATCAATCATAGTACACCCCCACAATCCTTGTTGTTATCGCTGTGATGCGCTTACCAGGCCATGCGCGTGCTCGGTATTCATGAGTGCTCTAGAGGTCATGCCAAGATCTCATGCAAGCGGCCCCACTTGACACTCATATAGGTTATTTCAACAAGTGTATGCTGCAAATCATACACCACCCATAAGGGATATGAAAATCATTAAAAACTTTGATTAAATACAAAGTTTAACCTCTCAATAATGCAGTCTCTAGCACTTTCACACACACAATAGGAATGGACATATTTGATTTAAAATCAAATTAGTGCTATCAGAATTAACAAGTGAATTGCTTTTACCCATATGCACCTTATTCATGGATCTCTAATCACAAAGGTTGGGTTACCATCACTTGTTTGTTTGTCAGTGGCTTAAGTCTCATTCCCCTCGATATTTCTAAGATCATATTTCTTCCCAAGGGTTTTTTTAGAGGATCTGCTAGATTCCGTTCTGACTTCACATAGTCAATGGAAATAATTCCACTCTTTAACAGCTACTTCACCAAATTGTGTCTTAATTGAATATGTTTATTCTTTCCCTTGTAATTCTTGTTTTTAGCTATAGCTATTGTCGATTGGCAATCACAGTGTATAGACATCGATGAGGTTGGTTTCGTTCCTAGTGGAATGTTTTCTAATAAGTTTTTCAACTACTCAGCCTCACTACCAACCATCTCAAGAGTGACAAAATCAAATTCCATTGTTGATCTTGCAATAATTTTTTGTCTGGCTGATCTCCATGTAATCGCACCACCCGCAAGTGTGAATACATAACCACTAGTGGATTTTGTCTCATCAAATCAGAGATCCAGTTAGCATCATTGTACCCTTCTAGTACAACAGCAAATCCATTATATTTAATGGCATAATCCATTAAACCTCTTAAGTATCTCATAAGCCTGGAAAGTGCATCCCAATGTTCTTGATTTGGACATTAAGTGTACCTACTCAGTCTACCTACTGCATAAGCAATATCAGGTCTAGAAAAGTTCATCAAGTGTAGTAAGCTCCCAATTATCTGGGCATACTGTGTGACACATGGGCACTAACCAGGGTGGGGAGTGATCGTCGGTGCAAGAGGCATGGTGTAGGGGGCACATACAAGGAGCGGCTCCTGGTAGGCTTCCAGTGGAAGGGGTACATGGACGAATCGAACATACACCGGAATGAGAGGGATCTGGAGATTGTATAGGTATGGGACTATACAGTTGAAGGATAGCTTAAAGGAATTGATTTGGCTACTCATATCCTAACTCATAAGAACTCCATGGTTAAGCGTGCTTAGCCTAGAGTAATTATGGGATGGGTGACCTTCCGGGAAGTTTTCTAGGAAAGTGTGTGAGTGAGGAAAAAGCACACTGGAAAGCCTATGTGTGGGGGCAGTCAGCAGTCCCTGTCGGCAACTTCCCGGAAGGTCACCTATCCCATAATTACTCTAGGCTAAGCACGCTTAACCATAGAGTTCTTATGAGTTAGGCTACCGAAAAGCAAATGCATTTGTTGATATGAGTAGTCAAATCAATTCCTTTAAGCTATCCTTCAACTGTATAGTCCCATACCTATACAATCTCCAGATCCCTCTCATTTCGGTGTATGTTCAATTCGTCCATGTACCCCTTCCACTGGAAGCCTGCCAGGAGCCGCTCCTTGTATGTGCCCCCTGCACCATGCCTCTTGCACCGACGATCACTCCTCGCCCTCGTCAGTGCCCAGGTGTCACATACTGAGGCTGAGATAACGATTCTCCTCTATTTTTCATTAATTTAGAGTTAGCATCATAAGGGGTACTCACGGGTTTGAAATCATAATATCCAAACTTCTTAAGAAGTTTCTCAATGTATTGTTCTTGGGATAGTAAAATACTATCTCCCTTCCTTATGATTCCAACACCTAAAATTACATTAGCTTTACCCATGTCTTTCAATTCAAAATTTGATCCTAGAAATAGTTTAGTTCTAGATACAATTTCATTGCATGTACCAAAAATTAACATGTCATCCACATACAAACATATAATGACACAATCACCATTTTCAAATTTAGAGTACACACATTTATCAACATCATTAGGAGAAAAACCATCACATAGCAATACATTATCAAGTTTTTCATGCCACTGTTTTGGTGCTTGTTTCAAGCCATACAAAGATTTTAAAAGTTTACATACCTTATTCTCTTGACCAGGTACAACACACCCTTCAGGTTGAGTCATATAAATTTCATCCTCTAAATCACCATTCAAAAAAGTAGTTTTAACATCCATTTGTTGAGGCAAAAGTATCAAAGTAATCTATGTTGGGTTTTTAAGTAAAACCTTTTGCTACTAATCTTGCCTTATATTTCTCTAAAGATCCATCAGGATGATATTTTTTCTTAAAGACCCATTTACAACCAATGGGTTTTGCTCCTTTAGGCAAATATACTAAGGTCCAAGTATTATTTTTCTGAATTGACTCAATTTCAGTCTTAATGGCTTTATCCCACTGTTTTGCATCAGGAGCACTAATGGCTTCTACAAAGCTATTTGGATCATTATCAACTAGATAAGTATAAAAATCATTACCAAATGAAGTTTCCTTTCTCTGTCTTTTACTTTTTCTTAATTCTTCACATAAGGCATCACTATTATTATTATCTATAGGTTGAGACGTCTCACTAACCTTTAAAGGAAAAACATGTTCAAAAAACTCAACATTTTTTGTCTCAATTATAGAATTTCTTTCAAGTATTTCACTTTTAAGAACTAGAAACCTATAGGCAGCACTATGTTCAGCGTAGCCTAAGAACATGCAATCAGAGGTTTTAAAACCTATTTTTCTTTTCTTAGGTTCGGGTAACATCACTTTAGCAAGGCACCCCCACACTATTAGATATTTTAGGTTAGGTTGATAGCCTCTCCACAACTCATAGGGAGTTTTACCAGTTTTCTTATGAGGTATTCTATTTTGTAAAAAACACGTAGTAAGCAAGGCTTCTCCCCAAAGGTTATCAGGTGCACCAGAGCTAATAAGCATCGCATTCATCATCTCCTTAAGAGTTTTATTCTTTCTCACAACTACTCCATTAGACTCAGGTAAATATGGTGGGGTCACTTCATGGATGATTCCTTTTTTAACACAATAGTCATTAAACAGTACATATTCACCACCTCTATCTNATCTAATCCTCTTAATTTTCTTATTTAATTGATTTTCTACTTTAGCTTTATAGGTTANAAACACATCAAAGGCTTCATCTTAATGTTTGATTAAGTAAACTTCGGGGTATCTAGAATAATCATCTCTAAAGGTCACAAAATAATTTTTACCTCCTCTAGACATGGTTTGTTTCAAATCAGCTAGATCAGAATGAATTAGACCTAACAATTCAGTTTGACATTCTATAGAAAAACATGTTTTCTTTGTTATATCATTCCACCGAGTCTTGCGGAAAAATCCAACACTAGATATTTTAAAATATTAATATAACGACATAGTTTATATATATATATATATATAT